>NC_092247.1:1869560-1984560 GCF_036320965.1 Panulirus ornatus | reverse complement strand
AATAATAATAATAATAATGATAATAATAATAATATTAATGATAATAATAATAATAATATTAATAATAATGATAATATTAATAATAATGATAATAACAATAATAATAATAATAATAATAATAATAATAATAATAGTAATAATAATAATAATAATAATAATAATAATGATATCAATAATAATAATAATAATTTTAATAATAATAATAATGATAATAATAATAATAATAATAATAATAACGATAATGATAATGATAACAATAATTATAATAATAATAATAATAATGATAATGATGATAATGAAATAATAATAATAATAATAATAATGATAATAATAATAATAATAATAATAATAATAATGATAATAATGATAATAATAATGATAACAATAATGATAATAATAATAATAATAATGATAATGATGATAATAAAATAATAATAATAATAATAATAATAATAATAATAATAATAATAATAATAATTATAACAATAATAATAATAATAATAATAATAATAATAATAATAATAATAATAATAATAATAATAATAATAATAATAATAATAATAACAATAATTATAATAATAATAATAATAATGATAACATAACAATGATAATGATAATAGAAATAATTACGATTATGATAACAATAAATTATAAAGATAAAGAAGCTGAAGAAGAGCAATGTGTCACCCCGGGAGATCTATTACACAGGGATGAGGGACAAAGATCTTACAAGGAAAGAGGGTAATACAATGTTGATTTTGATACAAAGGTAATGGTCATTATTCATTATACCAATTACCGATAATGATCACCGTTGGTGGGATGGGCTTCTTCTAGTAGCAGATTGTATGAATGAGTTCGAGGCAGTTACAACACTGAACTGCCACTTGATGATAGGTGGCTGTGTCTCGGAGGATGGTATGTACCCAGGTGTTAGATGATGGCCACCTGAGGGTTCGAAAGTGTTGTGAGGGTCTGTGTACTGAGGGTCTGTGTACTGAGCTGCTCATGTTAGGTGGGTTAGAGAGACTGAGGAATACCTTACATGTCATTTTCTACATTTCCTGTGGGACTTTCTGTTATGTAATGGGTTCGGATGAACACCAGGAGGTGTGCAGGTATGGGTCAGAGTGTGGAATTATCGAGTTATATATAGGTAGTCTTGATCTCAGCACAGGATGTTCGTCTTCATATGGTCAATAATGAGCTGACGTTGGCGGAAGTGATTCAGAGGTGGTGCTGACGGTTTCCCTCCGGTGTAAGTGTGGTTGTAATTGCCTATTTGAGATTACCTATTGGTTTTGAATGGGGAGGTAGTTTTGCACTCATGGGCTCCATCTCTTGTGTGTGTGTGTGTGTGTGTGTGTGTGTGCGTGTGTTGAGGCTGCAAAACAAGAAGAAAGCTTTACAGAATGTTAAGTGTGATATGAAATTGTTAATTTTCTTTTTTTGAGTTTCTGTTTCCTTGCCGACGTACAATATAGAAGCTGACCCCTTCCCTCACTTACGTCGAACGAGGAATTCCGCGATGAATGAGTCAACCCGCCAGCAGTGGGAGCCTTCCTCTGCCAGTGATGTACAACGGGATGTGTGGGGTGCAGCACGCCCATCTCATACCTCTACTGAGTATAACAGCCAGAACAGCCCAGCAGGTCTTGCTTCATCTGTTGTCTGACGAATGTGTGAAGCGTCCATGATGAGGGCCGATGGGACCTGTGTAGATATCTGGTTGACCCACGGGGAGATTACGGTAGGTATACATAGGGGCAGGGATGTATATACCCTGTGAACAGTCTACATAGAGGTAGTGATGTATAGACCCTGTGAGAAGTCTACAGGGAGGCAGGGCTATTTGCACTCTGAGTAGTTCACAAAAAGGCAGGGTCTTCTGTATCTGAGCAGTTTACAGTGATGTACGTCTGTTTATCTGTATTCTGTGAGGAAGTTCCTACAAACGTGTTCGTCAAACTTTCTTTAAAATGTTGATTCAAATGTCAAATTACAGTAATAGTGACAAATGCGTTACTGCTATTGATAACATGAACACACATGGTTCTCGAAAAATTGAAAGACAATCGTTTCTTAAATGCTGAGATCTGTTCAGAATGATACCTTGCCAGTTCTTTTTTATGTTTACTGAGGAAGTGTTTTTCATACACAGAGTGAGCGAAATAATATGTGATCAGCGGTTCTCTGATTAATGACGGACGGTATACGTCCAGTCAACTTTGTTTTTAGTTTCAGTGATTTTCGTTTAGGTTCATCTCAAAATTCTGCGACCATTGCTTTTCGCTATGTGGAAGAATGTTTTGCTTATAAAAACCCACATAATTCTAAGTTCAGTGAAGCTCTATACAAAAAGTAAGAGATCCTTAACGTTACCAGCTATTAGTGAGCAGTGGAAAGAAAAAATAATCTTACATACTGAATGTAAAACATCTTACATACTGGATGGAAAACATTTTACATACTGGATGGAAAACATTTTACATATTGGATGTAAAACATCTTACATACTTTATGTAAAACATCTTACATACTGGATGTAAACATCTTACATCCTGGATGTAAAACATCGTACATACTGGATGTAAAACACTTTACATACTGGACGCAAAACACTTTACATACTGGATGTAAAACACTTTACATACTGGATGTAAAACATCTTACATACTGGATGCAGAAAGTGACAAAAATATTATGTCACCCCAACACACCAAGTCTAATTTGCGCAGCTGTAAGACCCCAAGCTCACTGGCAATCATTACTGACAGTAGGACGTCGATCTGGATTCTCTGCTTGAATTAATTCTTTTCCTACTTCAGCAGAAGCAGGCGGATCAGATCTGCTTGTCAAAGGCGCTTGGAGTCAATACTTGAGCAGGGAACTTGATTACTTCCGCAGAGACGCCTGCCACTAGGAGGGTGTATGTCCTTGGTCGATCGAGTTGTGCTGGGAGCAAAAAGTCTTAATTACCGACATAACACGATGGGAATTAAGCTTTTCCAGCGCAGATAATTAGGATTGCATTTCGGACTCAGATGTTTGTGTACACTACAGAGTTGTGGATAATGGATTTTCGACACGATTTTCCTTGTATTTACTAAAAGTTTTACTCATATGTATATATATATATATATATACAAAAATATAAGCAGTAAGTAGAGACAATTTGGTTGGTGAATGATTTTAGGAGAAGACCAGATGGAATGGGAATGTTTTAGGTGCCTGGCATTGGACATGGTAATGAAAAGAACTTTGGAAATTGACGTGAGCCGCTGGGTGGATGGAGCTGAGGTCTAGGACGCTCTGAGCAGTGTGTGGAGAAAAACATCATTGGCAGTGAGGGCGTAGATGGGTATGTTTAATGGTGTAGTAGTTCCGACGGTGTTGCGTGAATACGAGGCAAAGACACTAGATAAATGTATATGAAAGGTGGTGGATATATTGCACATGAAATGTCTTAGGACTTCTGGTGTAAGTATGGGTGATCGGGTGGGAAATGTTCTGGTAAGAGAGAGAGGTGCAGTATTAAGAGGAGTATGTAGGACAGGGATGATGAGGGTTTGCTGAAATGGTTTTGACATACGGAGAGGTGAAGATTACTGAGAGGGCATACATGTCAAGAGTGGAAGACACAAGAAAGGATAATCAAGTAGGTGGTGACAGGATGCAGTGAAAGAGATTTTCTTTGAGTGCTCGAGGGCTTGGACATGCATGAGGGTTTGAGGCGTGCGAGGGATAGAGTGAACTAGAGAACAATGTGGTATAAAGGGGGCAACATGTTACCAATGGACTGGACTAGTGCATATCAAGTGGTGAGGGGAGACCACAGATAGGTCTATGGAGGCTGGTTGTGGATATGAGGCTCTGGATTCGGTGCATTATACATAACAGCTAGAGACAAAACGTAAACAAATGAGGCTATTTTTTTTTTGTCTGCTTCTAGCGCTACTTTGCCAAAGCAGGAATCTGTATCCTGGTAATGATCCAACAAGTCATTAAGCCTATTCATATGGAATTATGCATTTCATTATGAACATTCTGAGCAACGTAACCAGAGGGTACATTTCCCCTTTTCCAAATCAGACTTTTTACTTTCCATTGTTCCTTGACCAAACTCTCACACGTGACCCAAGTTCGTATTCAGGCCAGCGACGTATTTCCCACTCTGGTATAACAATTGCTGTTCCAGCGTTGCCTGGAAAATCGATCTTCGTCGCAGCAAACCCAGTTTCCAGCGTCCCTGATATTAATAGTTTCCTCTTCATAAACTGCGACGAGTTGCCGATGAATGAACACAATGGAAACTTCACCAGCCTTCACCATGAATTGACACACACGTTGACCGACTTCAATGGCCATTGTTCTCTTGATTGCTCAAATCCTAAAAGCAGAAGGTCTGTGATAGCAAGTGCGTGTCAAGGAATGATCACCAGTATGTCGGGGATGATAGAAGTTACGACTCCATCGCGACCATTTACACAAAACATCTCACACACACACACACACACACATATATATATATATATATATATATATATATATATATATATATATATATATATATATATATATATATATATATATATATATATATATATATATATATATATATATATATATATATATATATATATATATATATATATATATATATATATATATATATATATATATATATATATATATATATTCGTCAATTGATTGTTATATTTCTCTCTTGTGTCTCACTTGATAATGTGATTATTACATGAAAGTGCACTTGTGAACTTATCGTGCTTCATTTTCCCCGTGGACTCTTAGGAATATACTTGATCACGCGCAAAATTGTGGTCCTTTCCAATATATATATATATATATATATATATATATATATATATATATATATATATATATATATATATATATATATATATATATATATATATATATATCTTTGATTATGATGGTCGCAAGTAACCTGTGTTGACAGACGAGGTTAATTACCATTACCGAACAGCCATCCTGCATCAGGAAGCTGGTTTCCTACCCTTGGGGTTATATTCATAATTACTTGCATTACTCGATTAAAAGTTAATTATTTTCTGGTTGAGATGATTAATGTAGCATTTGCAGATTTTGTCAACATTATGAATATATGAAAATGTGTCGGAATACTTGTTTTCCATTTGCTGGAAAGATATTTTCGTTTACTCAAGAATCAATTTCTAATCGTGATTTTTTTCGTGAATGATAAACTTTTCTATCTACATATCTATCTCTGATATGTTTCCAGTCATCATACACCTGCAGCAATTGGTCAGGTATACGTGACGGTTTGGTTTTCCAAAGTAGTATATACTTTGGACAGCCAGCAACAAATGAATGCATGCATAATGCCATTGTACAAAGGCAAAGGGGATAAAGGTGAGTGCTCAAATTACAGAGGTATAAGTTTCTTGAGTATTCCTGGGAAATTATATGGGAGGGTATTGATTGAGAGGGTGAAGGCATGTACAGAGCATCAGATTGGGGAAGAGCAGCGTGGTTTCAGAAGTGGTAGAGGATGTGTGGATTAGATGTTTGCTTTGAAGAATGCATGTGAGAAATACTTAGAAAAGCAAATGGATTTGTATGTAGCATTTATGGATCTGGAGAAGGCATATGATAGAGTTGATAGAGATGCTCTGTGGAAGGTATTAAGAATATATGGTGTGGGAGGCAAGTTGTTAGAAGCAGTGAAAAGTTTTTATCGAGGATGTAAGGCATGTGTACGTGTAGGAAGAGAGGAAAGTGATTGTTTCTTAGTGAACATCGGTTTGCGGCAGGGGTGCGTGTTGTCTCCATAGTTGTTTAATTTGTTTATGGATAGGGCTGTTAGGGAGGTAAATGCAAGAATTTTGGAGAGAGGGGTAAGTATGCAGTCTGTTGTGGATGAGAGAGCTTGGAAGTGAGTTAGATGTTGTTCGCTGATGATACAGCGCTGGTGGCTGATTCGGGTGAGAAACTGCAGAAGCTGGTGACTGGGTTCGGTAAAGTGTGTGAAAGAAGAAAGCCGAGAGTAAATGTGAATAAGAACAAGGTTATTAGGTACAGTAGGGTTGAGGGACAAGTCAATTGGGAGACAGCGACAAAGTAAAATAGACAAGTATATATATATATATATATATATATATGTGTGTGTGTGTGTGTGTGTGTGTGTGTGTGTGTGTGTGTGTGTATTACAGCACGCGTGAGGTGCGTGCTGTTGGTCTTATATAAGCCGTGTGTAGGTAATCGTGTGTTGCTTGTGTCATGATTTCCCGACATGGCCCGTGTGTGTGTGTGTGTGTGTGTCCTGGCAGAATCGAGTGATCTGGCTACTGATGATGGCCTCAATCACCTCTACTACCCTCCTCATTTGACGTCACGAACACCAATTATGTTTGTGTTCTTCTTCCCTTCCCTCCCTCACTCAGCGTCCTGCCCTGAAGAAGACTAACATGGTCCTCTACTGGATTTGTATTCAATTTCTAATTCAACCAACAAACATGTCTCTATACATTATTTCTCTGGTCATTTACCAACAGCCTACACGAGTGAGGAGTGCTTGTTTGGGGGGTCATAACCTTAAGGAAATGCTTGTAGATGATTTAGAAATGTCCATATTGTCTGGAATTATGACTTAAAGTCACAAGAACAATATAAATCATGATATATGAGATATTTTCATGTCAACCTAAACATTTTGCTCTAAAACTAGTTAACTCCAAAGGTCGACCATATCTGTGTGTTCTAAGAAGTTGTATCAATGTTTACATGTAGCCACCATTTCCCACATGTAATCATTGGCTTATGTAAAAGATTTTGCAGAGCTAAACACAAAATGAATTCTCTTAGTCTAGTAATTTTAGTAAATATGATTAGTTGTCTTAATGATGGGGGTTTAAACGGAGCAAATTATTGATAACTACAATTACCTTAGCTGATTGCATTTAATATCACAAAATTGATCAGATAACCGATATACAACTTTCATGTCCAATATCTTTATTATGCATTATGAAAAGAACTGGAAATGTGATTGTAAAAGACACTTAGAGCTATGAAGTAGATCAGGGTGAAAAACTCAACTAATTAACTTGGGAAAGGATTATTTTTTTCCTGCTACCTTATTTTGAAATTGAAAATTAATGTGATTAGGGGTTTCATTAATTCCATTCTTACCTTCATTTACCTATAAATGGGATACAGGATCTCTACATACAGTAACTAATTAGCACATTCTATTAATCACCTAAAATAATGATGCAGCATGTCATTAACAAGGCTGATTACACAGATTATCATTTCCTTGTTTTTGAGAATTTCTCTAATATGCATAATCATGTTAATTATGACATAGAGTCAATACAGATTTTAATCCGAGCATTAAAAGTAACATGTCATTAATATATGTACTTCCCTTTATAAATGAATTCAGAGGTTACTGGCAAGCTAAATGCCTGAAATACAAAACGCTGATGATGTGTCTTTAATAAACAAATTAGATGATGATGTCATCCAGGCTAAATAGATAAACGGTAATTTGCGTGCTTAATTACCCGGAATAGTCAACTCGAGGATCATTAACCTGCCTATTTAATCAATATACTTTTTCTGGAAGTGTCATATTTACAAGACATGATGAATAACACATGAAATGGAAACTCAAACTTAAAACACTTATGAAACTGACATAAACACTTAGAAGTCTGTATTCCTCTCTCTCTCTCTCTGTCCTTCTCTCTCTCTCTCTCTCTCTCTCTCTCTCTCTCTCTCTCTCTCTCTCTCTCTCTCTCTCTCTCTCTCTCTCTCTCTCTCTCTCTCTCTCTCTGGAATAGATCGCACTGTCTCTAAATTCCTAGATATCTGTTTCTAATACACAAGAACCGGACTCCAGAGTTTAACATGTGGCAGATGATAAGCACCTGGAACCAGCTACCTCGTCGAAGTATCTAATTTGTCTTAAACACCCTTAACATCCCATATCAAATCTGGATTCTATCTTATTAACAAGTGTGTTAGATAGCTATCTATGATGAGATATCAATTAAAAAATGTTTCCTAGATGAATCAGTTCCCAGTAATTGAAGCTTCTAATGACTTGGACCAATAACGAGAGGAGGAATCAACACTTATCATCTTCAACACAACACAATGTCATTCATTAAGCATTAAGAAATTAAATCCACTTTACTTCTATAAAGAACCTGTTTCTCTTTATTCTGAATCTATTATATTATCACTGGAAACTAACATTATGAAATCGTTCATCACTTTTACTTGACGTTAATTTCATCCTAATGAAATGACAACCAAAACTTATATGTAGTAACAGAGAAGTACTTGTACATGGACTGATGAGGTCAGGGGTCATTGTAACGACTGACTGCCAGGCACAAAGGGTTTGGAGTCTGGTATTAAACATAGGCAGGTTGGGTTGGTACATGTGATGAAAGCTTAAATGAAAATGTTGTTCCACTATTTACAGATGTCGAGGGATTACCATCTGAAATTAATTAGACTAATTACCGCAAGGGTCATTACCTAGAGTAATTGACGGAAATGCTTTCCCTGTGTCAAATATTCCAGGAAAGGATAATATGAAATACCAAATACTCTATTTGAAAAATCATTCAGCACCAAAATGATGTGGGGAAAATATGTTAAGTAATCATTGACTGTTTTCTTAAGCATCACTTTCCGTTTCTCTCCTTACTTGAAAATTGAGAGATAAAGTGATTAAGTGATAAAGACCCTTTGAAAAAGGTAATGAGAAACTACAGGAAGCAATTAACTATGCAGTAGATTACGTAAACCATAGAATTCAAAAGTCATCACCATGATTACCCTCTCCATTTTGTACACTTGCATTTGTGTCAACAACTACAATATTAGCCAAGGTACACACAACCTTACTTCAGCTTAAATGTAGCTCGTGATTAACACGCGTAATTACCTTTCATGATTAGGTAGAATGGCTCTAACAAAACCAATTAACCGGCAATGTTCATATATATATATATATATATATATATATATATATATATATATATATATATATATATATATATATATATATATATATATATATACATATATATATATATATATATATGTATATATATATATATATATATATATATATATATATATATATATATATATATATATATATATATATATATATATATATATATATATATATATATATATATATATATATATATATATATATATATATATATATATATATATCATAGATATATCATAAATATTCATAAATCAAATATAAAAGAAAATATTGAAAAGACGAGGAAATATTTGTCCAATTAGTATTTACTTAATAAAAAGATATTATTACCTTTATCCTTGATATCAACACACTTGATGCAGCATCTTTGTATCCAGGTAAGGACATAAAATGTAGCATGTGATTATCTGAAATTATGAATGGAAAGGTAATTAGCAAGACTAATTACCTGATACATAAATTTTGTCAATTTCAGTAATTATTGTGATGAAGGTCACCTGTAGCTCAGGTTAAACAAATCTTCTCTTCAGAGTTTGTAAGTAATTATTAATTACTATGTTTAATTACCTGTATTAATTGATGTAAGTGTCAATAATGTGACTGATTAACGGAAATGCAAATTGTACGGCCAGTAATTAGGATAGAAGAAAAAATATGAATTTTGGATAAACAATTTAACACGATCAATCCCTAAGCTATCATACAACTTGCTATGTACGATAACATGATCCATCTCAGTACTATCATACAACTTGCTATCTATGATAAGATAACAATACATCCCTATGCTATCTATGTTATGGTAACGCGATCAACCTCTGTGCTATCATACATCTTGCTATCTACGAGGACATATTGCTCTATAACTCTTATCTTCATTTTCACCTCCCCTTGTCTTTGATCCAGTGGAATAGATCCTGTCTCGATCCAAGTTTCTGTCACATGACCACTGTTTAATGCCTCCACACACACACTTCCCAGGTCCACACCGCTACGGTTTCACAGCAGTATGTACCACCTCGCTGAACCTATACACACCATCGTTTTATGTGAAGTTCGTTAAAAACAGAATCTTCCAACACCCATCTTTCATCAAGAGTAAGAACTTGATCCTCCTATTAGATCTGCTCATTACGAAATAGAAAATGGTTCTATCTAAATTTCTTAACATTTATACACACACTCACACATTAGCCCAACTCCTTGTAACTCGAGTGTGCGTGCGTCGCCAGCATCAGAGACTAAGTGATCATATCGTCTGACAACATGAAACATTTCACTCAAGCATCAGTTAATGATGTTTGCAGCCGCGAGGAAGGAGTACCACATCACTCCATATGTGTCTATTTTCCCCCTCTTTTCTCTTGACAACCTGTCACTCATGGCCGATAGGAGAGTCTCGATCTCTGAAATTTGTCAGTTTTTATTTAGTTTGAGTGTGAGCGACCTGACCAAACGCATCATACAGAAATGTGCGTCAATACGTTGTATGAATTTGTTCAGATGATGAAGGCATTTCTTATCCTGCTTGATGGTCCATACAAGTTCGTTCGTTCACGTACTGTAACATCGAAAAGATACTTATAATACCTACTTATATTTACTCAAGGCTTCTTACAGCTCATCAGGATCATTAAGTACATCTTGTAAGTCTTTAGATATGAAATAAAGTTAATGACTTGAAAACATTAAATCTATCTAGAACACAGTTACATTTCCTGATAACCATGATGACCATGTGTTATCACAATGTTCCTGCACTTATTTTTATAACGATATTTATCCCTGCTGTTAAAGATATCACAATGAAATTTGCTGTACATTAAACACGTCTGAATAATTAACTCGACTCTCAAATTCGTGATATATGATTTTAACTTGTATATAACTTTTCTTCTTTCAGTCAATCATGAAATGAGTCTATATGATTTCTTCTTCGATTTACAGAATTTCTCATACTGAAGACTCGAAAAGCATTACCCTCTAATATGTTGTGATATGATCTTCACTCTTTATCTAATAAGTTCTAAAATGACCTGAACGATCAGATGGTTCACATGTACACATTTCTCTTACACACTAAATGAGGTTTATTAGCGTCCAACTGGATTATGTTGTACTCTAATATTCATACGAATATCAAACGTCACATAAAATCATGTCCAGTATTATTAATTGGAATGAAAACTTAATAGACTTGTCACTTGTCACCTGGGAAAACTTGACACACAAACCATTTCCTGAGGCAGATTGCCACCTGCTTCTCGTATATGACACATATTCACATTATACAAACCTAAATTAAGTTCACTCTCAGTAATTAGGTATCTTTCAAAAAAAAAAAGAGCTTTTCTTTTTCACAATTCTGCTCTCGCTTCGGGTAATTTCACCTCACACCAAAGCAGAGACCTCCTAACTCCAGCAGATTATGGGATAATATTACGTTGATTTAACGTTGCAATGAAGATCAAACGAACCTCTGAAGTTCAATACATAGTATGTACTATTCGGTGATATATGATCATAATCATGAAACACATTTAAGTGTACTAATTCACTTTCCTTTGGGGCTTTGTTGATGTAGTTATTCCAGTGACGTATCTCAGTAGTTTGCCATAGGACACTACCTTTACGTCCGGACCGAGACGCTGTTGTGAAGTGTAGTTGCTAAAGAGTGACTGATAGTGCGAGGCACAGTCACTGTGAACGTTAATTAATTGTTTAATGATGTTGCGAGAAAGGAAAATTAAACTGTCTATTGCAGGCCATCACTTAGTCACACACCGTCTGTACTGTATAACCTTATCACAAGTCCTGGGGTTGTATACATCATGGGTTGCATGATTTTATTGGTGGTTTTTTCCACAAGTGTCATTCTCTCTGTGTTTGTCTATCTTTTTTGGTGTCTGTACATACGTTTGTAGGATACATAAATTTAGAAAAAATCTATCCCTCATTGTCTGTGCTCTGGAAACACGATTTTCCATGTAAAACTCTTCTAAATAATCTTTTTTGATTTCAATATTCTGTTTTTTTTTTCCATCTTTACTCATAGATTTTGACGAAACTTCCAGCTTTTGTGGCTTAACAGAAAAAAATATCTTTTGCAGTGCAGGAAATGCTTCAGTCAAATAATTTTGGTTTTGATTTGGAAACTTATTCAGTGTTAACCTGGAACAACTTCCATGATGTGTGTATGTGTGTGTGTGTGTGTGTGTGTGTGTGTGTGTAACTTTATGATGAGGACTGGTAGAGCCTTATTTTCCTGGAGTGCGACTGTAGGGAGACTGGCTGCTTTCGACCGCTTTAGGAGAGATCGACGGGGAGGAATATCCCATGAATTCACCAGGATTAAAAGGGAGATTCACGTTATTCTCCCAGTTCATGTGCAGGTGAATGATGGGCATGAATAACAACCTCTCTTTTTCTTAAACTTCCTCCCCTACTATATTATCTACCATGGCTTCAGATCAACTTAAGTTCTAAGCGCTTCGGTAACGAAAGGAAAACGTAAGGTAGAGTTAAATGCAAAGTGATGGTGAACTTTTGGGCTCGTCTGGGGGATTTGAGGATCACGAGGTCAGAGGATGAGAGTTTGGAATCATTATATGTATAGAAGGGTTGAAGTTCGGCAGGAAAATGGGTAGGCAAGCAGAGCGTTTAGTATTGTAAGTCTACGGTGAACTGAACCCTCATATATCGCAAAGTCAGAATCAAAGCGTGATATCCAAAGCTGAATGATACTGGTATAGATTACTGGTCAGGAAGCAGCTTTAGGGATAACACACACAATGCTCTCGTACGCTATCATAGATTCAAAGTCTTAATCAAACTTATCAGTCGCTCAAACTAATATCAGAAGAGCATAAGATCCCCATCGTCTTTAGTGACTTCTTCACTGATGATATTGCCTGAAGCCTCGACTGTTAAAAGGTAAATCAGCATCCTGCTCTGTGCCACTAAGGCACAGATGAAATACTGGAAGACTTAAAGGTGATGAAAGACAAAATAGATAGATGAAAATGACGCCTGTTCTTCTTTACTTCAAACACACGAGGACTAACCCCCTTCTTCAGCACATTACCATTATTCAGAAGTAACATACTCAGGGAACACAACAAAACACTGAAGTCTCCATTTTCGGCCTTGAACCTTCGACAGGAAGACCCCAGGAAGAAACAAGCAAACCTCCCTGGAAGACTGAGCGATATTAGGGTCCGCTATGCCTTCCAGATTGCCAATCCAGCATTCATGTTTTCCACTTCAGCCTCCAGCCAACTGTGTCTGAAATGCTGGTGGAAGCCCTGCTGAGCTATTCTAGTGATCACGATTCCGATTTCATCTGAGCAGCCTGGACTTACTTCGACCCACTTCTCTGTGGACCCACAAGCAAAGCGTCTGTGGTAAACCCACCACCAGCTGGACTGAAAGACCATATTCTTCGCCAGCCAAGCCAAGCTATTTCAAGCTGACCTAATAATCATATTACTCTCATGTTGTCATCCTGTCTAAGACTAACTAAAACGTTGTACGTGAACCATCCATAATCAAGATACCATTGCGATACGTACACCGATATCACATTTACATTTCATTGCTGGAAAATCAAAACATTACGAAGTCGATATTCCGAAATTTCCTTGTAAGCCTAGCTTTAAATCTCGAGCCTATGAGTGCAACATCGGACACATAATTAGATAAAATTACTTCAGGTTATCAATTTTCTTTCACTGTGAGAGCCTGAGTTTGCCATCATCCTATTGACACTACACGACAGCAAAACAAGGAAGGACATCAGAGCCAGAGAAACGAGGTTGAGTGGGAAAGATTAGAACGATCATCCTCTCTCTTCTCCTCCAGGGACGCTGGCCTCTGTCAGTTGAAGAGCTTCGCAATTGCCTCTCTTCACCTCCGTCTTTCATTAACCTTTTAAACGCAAGCCAAGAAAGAATGAATTTTCCCAAAGCGAGATGATTCAGAAGAGCCTGAAATACAAAACATAAATAACCATAGGAGCCGTTTAATCTATCATAGATACTTAAACCCAGTGCATTACAGAATTCCATAACTTCCGTTGTCTTATACTTGGATCCCATTTATTTGTCTTCTCAATCGTTCTTACCCTCAGTCAATCCGTTTCTCACAGGGTCTTCGAACAGCTTCACCTGGTGATCATCCAGTTGATACTAAGTCAAGTCTGGTGCGTTTGTTCGTGAATGGCCCAACCACTATGCTAGGGCACCAGGTACTAGTAACCATGTGGAGGTATCGAATATCATCCTCCAAAGTCTCTCTGATATCAAAAACAGCAGCTCAGAAGGAGGATTACAGTTCTTTGGCATTACTCATAATTTTGTATATGTACGTACCATCTGGTTACAAGACAAGTAGACTGGATAACATATATGGGTTTATGATCAGGGTAACTCCCAGATATACTCATAGATAGCTATCACTGGTAACAGTAGCTCTCACTATATGAATCAGTGATAAGAAAAACGAATTAGAGACAAAAAAAAAAAAGGAAAATAGATACACAAAGATTAGAAACTCAAAGATCAGATGAAACTGATAAAAAGACTGTTATGGCCGAACAATGAAGATGAACGTCATTGGTTCATCTTACATATGAAAGAGACGTAAAGAATATGAGGTAAACACAGAATGAAATGTCATTTTGAATATGAAAAGTTTACTTCTCATTACAGCGTCATATTGTAAAAAAGAATACTGTTTTATCTATGGCTCACTTGTCGCATTGGTGTTATTGCAAAAATTTACATACGATGCACTCAACAGCATAATGGACACAGTTTATACAGCTTTCCTCTGTTTTACATCGCTAACTGTTTAAAGCCTTCAAAAGATATTTCATTCGTGGTGCTTTCACGTGAACTCACCAATCATCTGTTTGTTGAAAGTTTCCTCTGCCTGAACATCTCCTCACCCTAACACCTTGTGAGACAATTGCTATCGCATATTTGTTTCATATCCAGTTGGCTCTTCTCACCCATTTTATATTATCTTCTACCCAAAGGTTTTTTTTTTCCTAGTTTTATGTTGCTGATTCTATTATGACGTCCATCTATTTAAACAAGTAACAGCAATGTAACTGCCAGAGGACAGACAGAATCGTCATACATATATATTCTTTCTTTCATACTATTTGCCAATTCCCGCATTAGCGAGGTAGCATTCAGAGCAGAGGACTGGGCCTTTGAGGGAATATCCTCACCTGGTCCCCTTCTCTGTTCCTTCTTTTGGAAAATTAAAAAAAAAACGAGAGGGGAGGATTTCCAGCCACCCGCTCCCTCCCCTTTTAGTAGCCTTCTACGACACGCAGGGAATACGTGGGAAGTATTCTTTCTCCCCTATCCCCAGGGATATATATATATATATATATATATATATATATATATATATATATATATATATATATATATATATATATATATATATATATATATATATATATATATATATATATATATATATATATATATATATATATATATATATATATATATATATATATATATATATATATATATATATATATATATATATATATATATATATATATATATATATATATATATATATACATAAGGTTACTGGGATGGTCTCAGTTATCTCAATTTCTGCAAATAGTTCCATGATACCTGACCAGTCTCTGCATCCGTGAGATACTTAGCTAACGTAATACGATTTGGCTTAAACTCCCTTTCATCTCGGTCAGACTCACAGACGAACATATTTTTGTATTGCTAGACGTAGACTCCTCTGTGCCTGTCAATTTCATCAAGTGAAAGCTCAAAAGAAAGGAAAAAGAAGGTGTGCACGAAACGTTAGAAATTAAATAGATTTAGTGCCTCAAAGTCCTTTAATGTATTTTGATATTTGACGAAATAATTTAAGTTTGTTAGTCTTAAGTCTTTACAGTCATCACAAGTCAAACTGTACATTAGACTTTAAACTCTTAAAGAAAATGGATCTCTCGCCAGTTTGCTTTGGAGTTTATCCTCTTCCTTGGCAAAGGATCACTTGTGTGTATATGCATTCCCCATTTTCTATTCCCTGGAACTGGATCTCCCAGCGATTGCACAGGAGAGGCAACCTTCCAGACACAATGGATCTTTATTCCCCAAAATGCTTCCTATTCTCCCACACACAATACCCTCAACATAGTGCTCTTCATCGGTGCGCCTGTCTTGGGGCAGAACAACTTTTTCCATATGCAAAGAGGGTTAACTGCAGAGTAAGGAAATTAGTAAATATGTCTGGAAGGAGGAGGGAGAGGAGGAGTTTCCAGCCAGCGAAAGATTTTGAGCTTCCACACAGACGTCCTTCCAGGATGCTGCCCTTCACCACCGCCAGGGGTTGTCTGCTGCCACAGTCGTCTGCTTGCACCTTCTGTATATGTTTATATTGGGATGTGTGTGTGTGTGTGTGTGTGGGTGTGTGGGTGGGTGTGCATCTCTGCCACAAAAGGTTGACAATACCCGCCTGTGGCTTCCCATAGATTCTGTGTGGAGACCAGGCACACGAGGTGTGACCGTTGTGATGCTTCTTTCTTGTCGTGGAATTCTCTTCCCTTCTTCGTCTCCTCTTACTACAAGCTCTTCAACTTTATACATATATATATATATATATATATATATATATATATATATATATATATATATATATATATATATATATATATATATATATATATATATATATATATATATATATATATATATATATATATATATATATATAGTTTTTAAGTAGTTTTTAAGGAAGTTCAATGTTTTTCACTATGTGAAAGTTATTCTCGTTGTCTGATATTTTCCACGACACAAAGTTGTCTGTTAACTTATTCATCCTGTTAATGATAATTGCTACAGTAGCACATGCCTACATTAACATAATTACCCTCATTATCAGTGAAATTTCGGAGAAAAGCAACAATATCTCACATTAATGACCTAATACTCTTGAGTTAGGAAGAACCAACTTATATTCTGTTCATACAGTTCATCTGTTACCATAGAGAAACATGTAGTCAGGCTTCTCCATGACCATATGCAACTTTTTTGTTTATTTCTTACGAAGGAAAATACTCAACCATCAGCTTCATGTCTCTCTCTCTCTCTCCTTCTCTTTCTGTCTGCCTGCCAAGGGTATAACATTAGAAAGTGACAGGCTCTGTGTTATGTGATGGGGAGGAGTGTTCTTCTATATACAGGAGAAACACATCATTGCAAGTAGAACTGTCAAGACAAGTAGGGATCCTATTTCAATTTATGAATAGAATAACAGCGAATATCATGAAACCTACTAGGCACCATGTCATACGAAAAGAAAGCGAGATATGCGCTGGTGTTTCAAATAGCTAATGCAATGTACTTTGATGTAGAAAGATGGCATTGTACTGAAGACCTTTGGTAATACACCAGAACCAATGGTGGACCTACGAAGTAAATCAAGATGGACACAAAAGCATTGTGGAGGACACTACATCACAACCAATGCTTGGAAATGGATCTCTCAGACGCTACAGTAAACCGAAGGTAGAGTCATTTGTTGAGGGCAAGATACACAGGACATCCCAAATGTATCACAACAAGATAACGTCTGTGAGACAAGAGGAAAGATAAGTTGATATTCAAGGATATCAAGACAGACGAGGTAATTCATCATCTTTGTAAATTAAATATTAATAAGTAGACAAAGTTAGTTCGTCATTATCTCAGATTTTAGAATAATGTCTGAGTTAGGCTTACAAATCCTCAAACTATTCAGTAAATCATCATGATGGAGGAAAGTGACCAGGACCTGAATATTGCAATATTATTCAAATATTTGAAATAGGTAATGACGAATGTTCACAGAATTACCGTTCATGTATTCCCAGTTCGGCACTTGGGGAAATAATGGGAATCCATATTGCAGAAAAACCTACAAATCTCGAAGAAAAATGTTAAGTTATAGATTCTTATCTTGCCTAATGTCGTATTAGATCCTGTATTACGGTTCCACTGTAAATCTCATATAAAATATAGGGAGAGAGAGAGATAACATGTGGTATTGTTTCTTCAGACTCCTGAAAGACATTCATTGAAATCAAACATATAAGTTTGTTTCGTAAATAAATATTTATATATTCTTGATATCATAACGAGACTATTGGTAACGATTGCCATACCTACACTTTATTAAGAATGATTCTGTTCGTTGGATGGTTGTGAGATGTCGCTAGGTTGAACTACCAAAGGTCATATTTCCCAACAGTACAAAAATATTACGTAAGATACGGAAAAAAAAAATTATGGGACGAAATATTTGACGTTGCTAAGCTAGTTAGATAATCAGAACACCAGCAGGTGATACACTATACAGGCAAGTGTGGAATGAAGGCATGAGACAGTGCCTTCGCTGTTAGAAAGAACATTAAGAAAAAGGGAAGAAGAAGAATACGAAACAGCAAATGTTTGAAGAAACCGAGAAGGATAATTCTCTTATGTATACAAAGTAACACGCAAAAAATAATCTAACTTTCATACACCAACCTACATTCACACTCGTATGCATGTATACATATAAGCAAAGGTAAACGTATATGTGGATCATACATGCATATACACAAATGCACAAAATTTTGATATTAGTATGAAAATGATATTCTAAGTTTTGATGAGGTACAGTTCCTGGGAGAACACCATGATTAAGAAGGAATATTGGAATCCTAAAGATCAAGCAAACATACATTTGAAATCCATGTCCCGAGTGAGTTCTTATCTACACAATATTGTTATTCAAATAATGGTCAAAAGTTGCATGATGTAAAATGTAAATATTTAAACACCTCCTAAATGTACTCCAGGCTTTAGTCATGGAGTATTATTCTTCATAATCTTTGACTTTGTGATTATTATTTGATGAATTAGAACTTTTCTGAGAACTTGGTCTTTGCGAAGTTCTCTCTCTCCATAATGCAGATGTTTATACAACTCCATTTGCATAAATGATATTCTATCTGGAATCGAGTTTTGTTGATTTTGTACTATATATATATATATATATATATATATATATATATATATATATATATATATATATATATATATATATATATATATATATATACAATTCTTTTTCTATCATACTTTGTCGCTGTCTCCCGCGCCAGCGAGGTAGCGCACGGAAACAGATGAAAGAATTGCCCAATCATTGACAGCACGTCTACCCCGGTATAACACATCGTTCCAATTCACTCTATTCCTTGCACACCTTTCACCTTCCTGCATGTTCAGGCCCCGATCGCTCAAAATCTTTTTCATTCCATCTTTCCACCTCCAATTTGGTCTCCCACTTCTCGTTCCCTACACCTCTGACACATATATCCTCTTGGTCAATCTTTCCTCACTCATTCTCTCCATGTGACCAAACCATATCAAAACACCCTCTTCTGCTCTCTCAACCACCGTCTTTTTATTACCACACATCTCTCTCACCCTTTTATTACTTACTCGATCAAACCACCTCACACCACATATTGTCCTCAAACATCTCATTTCCAACACATCCACCCTCCTCCGCACAACTCTATCTATAGCCCACGCCTCGATGATTATTATTGTTCTATACAGTATTAAAAGCTGACTTGGAGAACAGTATATCCTACTGAACACTTGCTCGTAGGTGAGGAATATGCCTGTACACCATGTTCACCCTTATCCATAACTCCGTCAATATTGACGGACAGATAACTTCGTCATAGGCCATTGAGTCTTCTTTTATGTCTTTTTTTCCCTACGCACTCTTATGTAATCCTGTGCTATAACATATATATTCACGCCTTTCTAAGCGATCAACACATCTGGCGAGTGTCTTGCATTTTACTCTGTAAGAAACGAGAAAATGTCCTTCCAAGGACAGTAGTGTTGGGCGGAGTGCTCAGTGGAAGATGGCATTGGCGCGTAGGAACGGGACGTCCCATCGGATATCGATGGAAAGTGTTCCTCAGAGATATGGAAGATTACAGAGGTGGTCCTCCACCATGTTGCCCTGCCAGCACAAACATTGGTGTAATATATTCGTAACGGAGGAAGACAGGAGAACCCTACTGGGCCAGAGCATTTATTCATTACATTTCAAATACGCCTGGATAGCCATCTTGTCCGTACAACTTCCTGTTTTCGAATTAACAGGCAAATGAAACTCCGTCTGAAGGATTGGTCTAGGAGAATTGTCGTGGACATGAACGCTCAACGAAGAAGATGCCTCTTGTTGTCGGACCTGACGTGGCACTTCTGCAGGAGGTACTGGAAAGGAGAGATATGAATCTTGGTGGTGTATATTGTCGCTATATACAGTTATATTTGTAAGAAAGGGGATGACAGAAGAGTCCTCGTATGGCGGTAATGCAAGTCAAAACGGAAAGAGACGTCAAATAAAGCAGGTTTGATTTGTTTCCATGAAGGCAAGATGAAAAAAAAGATATGGTATAATGAGCGGCTATCTGATTTTCTTACCTACAAAGTAGAGTAAGTCTATTTTCGTAGCAGATATAACTGAAGATTTAATCTACTCTGACACTTGTGAATTCTTGTATCAAATTTCGTTAAGTGACTACCAGCGGTAGAAGCCGGGCGTTCAGCACAGAATAAGAAACTGGTATGGAAATGCAGATTCTAACACGCTAAGATCACTCTTCAGTGACAATCCTGAAATACACCTGCGTAGTCTACGCCCAGTTTATGTATGCTCAATACCTTTCGAAACTGACTCAGTCTGTACCGCCAATACGCCTTGACCATAATGGAAGTTTCTCTGGATGAGCTCTTGAGTGAATTGGATATGATTTATATTTAACTGAACATTCCCTTCCAGGTACTGCTTTGACAATCAATAGTAGACTATAAAGTATCTGATTCCATGATTCTCTCATAAAATCGCTGATGATATGACGCTCTTCTGCTTTGGAGAATACCAGTTTCTCAGAGACTTTGTTATAGCTTATAGGACAACATTCTTTTGTCTTCAACCTTCAATCAGTGAAGAGTGGGAGGTCTAGTTAGTTACTATTAATAAAAGAATTGGGAAAATAGGAAAAAGTTTTATCTTCTGCAACATTCATAAGGGAAGTTGCAAGTATTACACCCTTTGAAAGGTTATTAAAAGAAAAAACCCGACTTACGTTTTCTTAAGGTAGATCTTGGTAGCGTAGTGCCAGAAGGGCCTGCGTGAGTTACACTAGTGTAAAATACATTTGATAAAGGCTTAAGGCCGATAACGTCATTTGCCAGACTTATTAGATCGGTTCCAATTGAATTACGGCGTCTAATCATAAGCCCCTTACAGATCTTGATGAGGATATAATTGTTAATTGTATGTAGAACGTAAGATTGGTATTTGATGATATCAAAAAGAAGATATCAAATATACTGATTCACACTACAGGTACATAAAGCTTTTAAGACATAATATATCTGAATGAGTCTTTCATCATATCATTCCTTGTGATTTGTTATCTATAATCATTCTAATGAACGCTGCACAAAATGTACATAGGAAATTTCTATTAAAAAGACTCTACGTGGCATTATCAAACTGGATCTTGTATAACCTGTTATTAGTTACTTTGTGATACAGAACATGGCATTGGACTCCTCATTTAAGAAACTGAATTTGTTTCGTTACATTTCCCATTTCCTCGTATCACTTAGAATCTTTTAATGCCAAAGGAAAATTCCTTTTCATGTACAGTTATGAAATGCCATATATCTATCGTTTGAGAGACTACACTTCCTTTGTTACATTTCCCAACTCGTTGTATCAGTTATAATCTTATTAAGATCAGTAGGAAAATGCCTTTTCGTAAGTAGTGAATTGGATACAGTTTATCTACATATTCTTCACCTGATGATTTCGTCCTCGAAGCAAAACAAGATCAATGTGTTACATATCTCACGTTAGTTGTAGTTTCAATGGTGTAATTATGGTATTAGATTGTTCGTTGTGAGAGAAAAGAAGAACGCATTACAAAAGGCTCAAATCCTCCATCATCCAGAGGCCAGTGCGATAGCCTCCACCACAGTGGTATGACCCGAGGGTTGTGGCGTGTTTGCCTTTAACCTTATAGTCTGGTCAAAGGCCAGTTCCTCACGCTCAAGAGTCATACCTTTGTCTTTAAGGGAATCAGAACCTGAAAGCACAGGATATTTCAGAACACGTACTTGTTAAAGGATTAGGTAGTGTTGCCATTCTCCCTCCGTGTCATTCTTCTTATAGATCTATAAGGAAATTAAAGACAGTGGCGAATCTAACAACAACTTTACATATTTTCAGATGTCAGAGTTAGCTACATACAGGAAGAATATACACCACAAACTGAATTTCATACACATGATATTATAATTCCTAGATTTATCTAGAAATAGCGTTACATTCTATGTATATTCCTAATCTTTTTTCCAAAAATAAAAGTCGATTTGAATATGTTATGAAAGAGAAAAATATATTCAAAGACTCAAAGCAAAGACTTATTATGCATTATTCAAGTCATGTAAATTTAGTTCACAGAGAAAGAAGCGCTAAAAAAAACCCCAGAAGGTAATGAAATACCTGAAAGTAAGTTTGCATTACGGCTCCCTGATTATATGTCGTCAATACGACACACAAATCTCACTTCTTAATTGGGTTTCAGATGAAACAGTCTCTTCCATCTATTCATTATCATTATTTCGACGTCCATTGAAAACTCTCTCGAGCGTCAACAGCTAAGGGTCATTAGTGACCCCTCCATATCCATCTGTATGGGGTGGGCCCAAATGCACACAGTCATACACATTTAGAGGGGAATCAGTTTGGAAGACCTGGAGCCAGCAACCCCTGCCACGCAGGCTGCCAAAGACCAAGAGATTAGCAAAACCAAACCAGGAAATTTGCTGCTCTGCTCAATTCAGCTTTTTTTTTTTAACAATGTTGATTCTGTTCTGATCTTAGATGATGAAATAATGGAATGCACTCCCGATATATTTGCATTAAGATATCTTATATATCAGCTTCGTTTGATAGATATGATGATGATATGAACTGGAATTATATTTGTGTTGGTTCTAGAAATAAGTAAACGCTGGATTGGCATAGGAGATTCGTCTTAGTGTTCATGTTATAGGTTTGAAGAGAGACAAATAAACCTGTGATTCTATATACAGTACCTCTCTCACTGGTTGATGGAACGTTCATGTTCATGTTCACTTCACATACTTAATGTCTCGGAAGTATGTAGTAAGAAGACATAACTTTTAAAATAAAGTTTTCTGAAATTAAGTTACATTTGAAAAAAGAAAGCAAATGTGCTGAGACGAAATTTAGAATGACTGAAGATGTGCTTAGTTTAAAGTCTCATTTTGAAAGCAGAAAGTACACCTAGCTGCTTCTGAATAAAGGATCTCCCACATGGATTATCTAGGAAGTAATCAGAAACTAGATAAATGAATGACCTTGCATAACGAATTCTTCAGTTCAGAGTTTCAATATTGGTGACGTATTAGGATATCCATTGACCTGTTAGATGATTGCATTCTATTCTTCTAAGTCAATGAAGAAATATTGAGGATATACCAGTCTCTTGAATACAGTGGTATGATCCTTGGTTATGATGGGCTAACGTTTGACATGAGGTTTAAGGCTGGGGTTAAAGGCTAGGTCATAATAACCAAGGGTCATCCCGCCGTGTTCAAGGGTCGTGCAGTCGTGCTCAAGGGTCGTGCAGTCGTGCTCAAGGGACTTATCGTCGTGCTCAAGGAGCTCAAACTTTAAGGAAGTTGGTCATTCAGAATAAGTTGCCACGAGAATGTCCCAGGGTGTGGAGACTCGCTGGCCATCATGATCTCCATTAACTTTCCTGGATTATGCATCCGAAAATGTTGATACTTTATCTGATACACACACACACACACACACACACACACACACACACACACACACACACACACACACACACACACACACACACACATGCACACACATACGAGAGGGACTGGAGCAGGTAAGACCATCTCTTGCCCTTTGAAGAAGAGACGAAGGAAGGAAGTGCAGCTTCAGTAAGCCTTTGATATAGATAATGGAAGGGAAGAGGTACCAGAGTGGGCCTGAGACACACGTGTTTCGTACTCCTCTGAGGAAGATGCACAGCTACGTACATGCAGATAAAAGACGTCAAGTATTTTTCCTTCATATTTTTTTCCTCATTCTCTGTTACCCATCAGTAACTACAGGATAATTGTGACTAAGGATAATTGAATGATCTTTCAAGAAAAATAATAGATTATCATGATGCATTAACTGATTAAAGTTCTTCATTGCTAAAAAAGCACTGAGCTGACAGTTAACAATGTAATTTGATCGTTAATTATTTCCTAATATGTTCAACTGTCTATTGTACGTCAGCTTAGCTTTACGGTAAAGTCTTCCAAGAATCTAGGAGTGAAAGTTGCAGTGATGAAGTTTTGTACGAAGGTTCAAATGACATATCTAATGAAGCCCTGCAAAATTGTAAACAAGAATTAGGGTACGAGAGTTGAAGACACACTAAGCCATGGAACAGCTAACAATTACTGGTCGTTTGAGCTTACGATGAACACGGTACAAATGAAGACACAAAACAGAAATGTCCAAAAACTACATGTCGATGTTTATTTCAATTTACATGACTAACTTCTCTGCTTCCCTACGCCCACGCAATATTCACGGTTAGCTCGTATTGCTATATCATAAAGCAGGCTGCTAAATCTATGACATACTCTGTCATGTGCCAAACAAGACCTGCTCTCTGACTTTGCTCATGAGTTCGTAATTCGTCCAGTGTGAGACCACCGTATGAAGGACACTGACCCATGTTGTCTTACCGTCAACCCACTTGTGATTTTTTTTGTCTCATTTTGGTTATCAAAAGCTTTGCCATGTGATGTATTGCTGAGGAGAAACTGCGATCAAAATATATTTTTGAACAAAAGAAATATAGTTGCATAATTTTTTTTTTTTGTATGTGTGTGTGTGTGTGTGTGTGTGTGTGTGTGTGTATGTGTGTGTGTGTGTGTGTGTGGATGGGTGTGGTTGTGGGTGTGGGTGTGTGTGTGTGTGTGTGTGTGTGTGTGTGTGTGTGTGTGTGTGGGTGTGTTTGTGTGTGTGTATGGATGGGTGTGGTTGTGGGTGTGGGTGTGTGTGTGTATGTGTGGGTGTGGATGTGTGTGGGTGTGTTTGTGTGTGTATGGATGAGTGTGGGTGTGGGTGTGGGTGTGTGTGTGTCGGAATGAGCACATGCAGGTGTGTGAAGAACAATTCTAGCAGCGTTCATATATATATGTTAGAACGAGGATCATGTGAGAGGATTTACGATTTCAACAAAGGGAGACAAGACCCCTGGTTGAGAGCTGACTATTATAACGACGCACACAGCATAAGCTTCCTTTGTTCACCTGGTAACAAGGTTCTCATGCTGATGACAGTGAACAATGCTGTATTTATCTTCCACTGAAACACTCTATAGTGAAACTAAAGGAAAATGTTTGTTGCGATGTCTAATGCGAAGCACTTGCGTTGGATATTGTGTAAAAAAAAAAAAACTAATGCTAAATGAATATTTAGAGGATGGTTGAGTCAAAGCTAGGTATAGCATATGTAACTGACAAATGGAGAGGAGCCCATTTTGTCATGTATTGAGGAAACATACAAAGTGAAATCCTTCTTGTGGTTGTGGCGCGAGACAGAGAGTTTACTGAGAATCAGGACCAGAAGGATGAGTTACTGGATGAGTATGGTTAAGTGTGTACTAGTATGGTTGCTGGGAATCTTCTTCTTTGGCTGCTAGGAGTATAAGAGAATAGGATGGTCCCAGAGAAGATGATAGAAAATCACGTATTAACATTGCTAATAAAGTGTAAATGATCAGAACCAAAGATGATTAGGTAAAGTGCAGAACTGGGATGACTTTTTTTTGCAATTTGATTGAATAAATGAGTGAGAAGACTTGGTCAGGTCCAGGGAGGAAATTATATAATCGCTAGCACAATAGATCGTCAAAGGTTCAGAGTTTTATTTCATGGTAGAATGGTAAGTCTTTATTGTGCAGTGATCATATATAAATATATAATCTCAACTTATATTCTGTGATCCCTTTCCCTCACTAATCTCTTTTATAATCCCTTCTACTTCTTCATTTGTCTTTATCATTTGCACTCCTCTCATTTTATCGTCATTTCTTCCCCCCCTTGATCATTTTTTTTTTTTAACCAGACAACCCAGTCGTGGGCGAGTCAGGCAGGCCTCCTGTTATCTGTCTTTCTCATGTAAACTCATGTACACTTCCCTCTTCCTAATCCCCCTCCACCTCCACATCCCCTCTGCATCCTAATTCCCTGTAATCCCCAACTCCTTCAATTCCTTGAACCATTTACTTCCTGACCCACCCTCCCCCAATTCCTGATCTCTAAACTCTTCTACTTCCTCATCTTATCCTAACCGCTTCCATTTCTTCCTCTTTCCACGACACCATCCCTCCCACCACACCCATTCCTCTTCACCCTTCCCACAGCATACCCTTACTTGTAGCATGTGAAACTCTCCCTTGTTCTTAGCCTGTCGAACCCATTTCTGCTCCCGTCTCGCGAATCTCACCTCTGCTAAGACTTAGCAAGTGAGCCTCTGCTAGTAAGGCCAGAAACTCTGGTAAGATTTAGCACGTAAGCCTTTGTTAGTAAGGCCAGAACCTCTGCTAAGACTTAGCACGTAAGCCTTTGTTAGTAAGGCCAGAAACTCTGCTAAGACTTAGCAAGTGAGCCTCTGCTACTAAGGCCAGAAACTCTCCTTTTCCCAACGAATCTCATCCGTGCTCCTACCCTAAGAATATCTTCCTTGCTCCAGGAAGATATATCTTACCCCTGCTCCTAGCTCACGAATCTCACTCCTGCTCCTAGCTCACGAATCTCACCCTGCTTGGAGTCCATACATCTCACCTGTGCTCCTAGCCCCTAAACCTCACCCTTGCTCCTACTCCACGAACCTCACCCCAGCTCCTAGCCTATAAATCACACACAACTTTACCAAAACCTCACAGAACTTCCTGTTGTCTCCCCATAACCCCGTAACTTTTCTTTACCAAAAATTCTTGCTTTTTGTCACAGCCAAGAACTTCCTTCACCACTTCCATCGTAACTTTAGAAATAAATTATCCCCTGAGAAGATGATATGGGATAAGATATAGATAGAGGTGACCCTAGGGGTAAAGATGTCGTTGTGTACATTACTCGTAACACAGCATCAGCTGGTCAAGCTTACGCTTACGCTGTCTTTGAATCGTCCCTCGCTCTCATGGCACAGAAACATTAAAGTTTTTTCCCCCTCCACTGCTACAAGATTTACTTTTAAGGAAAAAGAATATCGTGTATTAACATAACTCACAATGATATACAGATGAGAGGCAAAAAGTATGAGGTATGAGAGGGGAGAGTATAATGGAAAGTATTTTCATGATTAAACTAGCGTAATTGCTTTGTTTGTTCGAGATTTTAATTCGATTGAGATATTGTTCTTTGTCCTATAAACTTCGACAGCCAACTGAGACTATGCAGATTAAGATAATCATATGCAAGATTGTTTTTTTTTTTTCTCAAGCTACTGTTTGGGAGCCACGGAATATTTTACATTTATGTATTCAACGTTTCAAATCTTTCTTTCAAAGTCCCCATTTCTTTTCTCAAGTGTTATCCAGAAACTTGGGAAAGACGCTGTTCATTGTTTCTGTATTTTGAGAGATACTGTACGGCAAACATCACTGGTGTCAAACACTACTGGTGATACGTAATGTTGGTGTCAAACACTACTGGTGATACCTAATGTTGGTGTCAGACACAAGTGGTGGTAGATACCTCTGGTGTCAGACACAAGTGGTGGTAGGTAATGTTAGTAGTCAAACATCAGTGATGATAGTCATCAAAGCTGTCAGACAATAGTGGTGGAAGTTGCTCCTTGCATTACGCAACTAATTTTGCTTAATTTAATTTTTATTCTCGTGTAGGGAAATTCTTTTTGTGTTGGCATTTTATGTTGTTGTCATCCAGCCCTTCTCTTCCAATCACTGTTCAATCTTTTCTTCATTTTCTTGTTCTTTCTTTTGGTCACTCGATGTTTTCTATCTGTTTGCACAAAGTTTCATTATCATTCTTTATAATTGGTAACAAATCCATGGTAACAATCTTTTAACTATCTAGCGTAATATTCTATACAACACTGACGTCTTAGTATCTGTTATTGTCTTTAAAAGATCATTCTACATTGTATCTACAGCTGGATCATCCAATACGTTCCATTTGATTTGTTGAAATTAATGTTCAAGTGGCGCAGTCTGTTAACGTGCACTCCATAGCTATTGCTGGTACATGGTATTTTCATTCAATTTATGTCTTACACTGCTCTTACTTCCATAAAATACTTGTTTCAGTAACCTCAGTGTTACTGAAGACCAGCAAACTCTTTGAAATGAGAAGGTTTTGTGTGTCCTCGCCTCTTCTTTGTCAGTTTTACTTAAACCGGATTGACTGCCTCAGTCAAACTGATTAATCCTTTTTCATCACTGGCTTTCGTCTGTTATCCATTAATCATTAATCTACATTCATACATGCGTCCATATCCTGCCTCTGTTTCTTCCTGTCGAGTAAAATGAAAGTGAATAATCCCAGATGATAATGATATAACTACTTATATGTTAATATCTATGCTATCTATGTTGCTCTACCTACGTCCAGCGGTAATTCTTTTCAGAAGAGTTTTCATAAACTGATACGAAAGAAAATGTATTGGTATATTTACAGTGAATGTACAGAAATTTGCAACTTTGTTTTCATTTGCTGGATGTATGAAGTGATGAAATGTTTCATCATGTCATTGGTTAATGGAATGTTTCTTCATATGGTTGGTAAATTAGTTAGTTAGTTATTCATCCCTAGGACAACGACCCAAATGAGAATCTAAATTTTCTATGGTAATGCATTAACAACGTTTGGCATTAACTTGTTCAATGATCATCAGTCCGATTCAAAATCAAACATCCACTTAGATTAGTATTATATCTTTTCCTAACAACTCTACTGCTCTTCTTCATAAAGGTGTTCATGCTCTGCTCTATCGAGCACGTTAACAGCTCTGAAAACTTATTTCAAGTCCCCACAGAGTCTACGCTTCCTGAATGAAAAGACACATAATGTTCCGAGCATCTTCTCATTTGTGTGCGTGTGTGTGTGTGTGTGAGAGAGAGAGAGAGAGAGAGAGAGAGAGAGAGAGAGTACTGAGTTTGGTACCTTTTTGTTTGAGTAAAACAATAAGCTGCAGATACAGAAACACCCAGAAGGAATTAATGTAGCAAGAAATATAAAAAAGAAATGTATGTATCACTGGAGAGAACACTAGGGAGGAGGTAAGATGAAGTATACATTGTAATAGTAAGTTTTGAAATACATGTAAGACAAGGTGTGGAGAGGACCAGGACATGTGAGGGTGGTATACATAATACATGCTGTTTACTTAGACATGGAACATTGGTTGTTAATATAAATAACTACTTTGACTGATGGCTTTACTACCTAGTCTTCATACTCGTTAGAAATATTTTACTGACACACTCCTTCCCCTTTATAACTTACTTAATGACCTACTTTACTTACTCTTTACTTAAAACTCGTATATGAAACGTCCACACGTATATGTCTCTCTAAATATATACATCTTAATACACCTTCTGCCTAGAATATACCTTTGGCCTTGCTAGTCCTCTATATCCATCTCTCCACGTCCAGTGGCCATCCATCCCGCTGGTGTACTATAACGTCTGTCTCTTGACGACATGCGAACATGAGTCCTCATCTCGTACATCACCATGTGCAAGATTAAGTCTGGCAGGCAATCCCCCCAGGGGCAGATCTCGTGTCACGGTAAAAATCCGTCACATCCATTACCCAGACAGACGGAGGGGGGGAAAGCTACTGGTGTTCTCTGACTAGCTTGATCTACAACCTCCCCTTCCCCACTCAACGAGTTTTTCCACCAAATGAATATTTCTATTTCAACTTCCCCATTCGCGTCACGCTCAGTTTATCAATTTCTTATACATTTTTTTTTTCTCTAATATTCAGACTTTTGTTCATATTTCCATTTCCAGTATTTCACATGGAGGAGAGACACACTGGTCTTTTTATTTGGTGGCTCATAAAAGAAATTGAATATCTCGCGGCAAATATTCTGTGAGATGTAAGAGGACATTCAATAGATGTGACATCACTAGGAATACTGTACCAGAAAATGTTTCTCTGCTTCTGTACAGAGCGAATGTCTTAAATACTTCCTCACTTTTTAGTTCTGATCTCCAGATATATCTTAATAAAAGGAATTTCGTCAATAATATCTTCGTAGGACTTCACTGACATAGTCCTATATATATCTTCGTAGGACTTCACTGACATAGTCCTATATATATCTTCGTAGGACTTCACTGACATAGTCCTATATATATCTTTAACTGCTTTAAATCTCTTGCTTAAGTGAGTGTGATTCTCTTGCTTGAAATTCAAGGTTTATGATAAGTCTGAAGAAATCACAGAATCAAAACCATCGCCTTCTTCATGACTTGTCTATCTGACCAGATATAAACGTAAACACTAGATTAGGAGCTGTTCTGATGTATCGCTCGATGAAGAACAACGTCTGCTGTGAGGTAGTGTACAATTGCCATTAATCGAACTGAATGATGAATGAAGAGATGTATGGAAGAACAATATCAACCCAAGGCAGTGTTTGATGCATAAAGATGATCACATGATCTCTCGACCTGCTGAACACCTCTCCTACTCCTCCTCCCTGCTACGTGCATTTGAACAAAGTGGTTGAAAACATAGGAACGAAGAAGAAGAACTTCATTAAACCAGAAATTCAAGTGGTTGAATACATAGGAACGAAGAAGAAAACTTCATTAAACCAGAAATTCAAGTGGTTGAACACATAGGAACGAAGGAGAAGAACTTCATTAAACCAGAAAATTCAAGTGTGATGCCTGAGAAGACAGCCTCTGGCAAAATCGATTTAGAATCTTGATGACTCTAAATCTGCAGTGTGTCAGGTACCCAGGGGGATCTGCAGTGTGTCAGGCACCCAGGGATCTGCAGTGTGTCAGGTACCCAGGGGGAGGGATCTGCAGTGTGTCAGGCACCCAGGGGGAGATCTGCTGGAGCTCCAGTGGTAAAATATTGGTGATGTCTGCATAACTTCTGGTCTAGATCTGCAGCCCGAACGAAACACGGATCCTCCATTATGATTCTGGCTCAAAAACAACAAATACAGCAAAAAAAAAAAGGGGGAGAGGACGTCGGGTTTCATCCCTCACAACCAGTCCAGCATGAATTTATTTTCTTGTAAACGAGATTCTCGTGTGTGAGTGTAAGAGAGAGAACGACGTATGTATTTGAGAACCAGAAATAAAATAACATGGTATATACGAAGAAATAATCCCGAAATAATTAAAACTCACAAAAAAAGGGAGACGGGTTTCTTACGTGAGCAAAACTTTCTCCCCGTACAGTACACACACACACCACACACACACACCACACACACATACATATTGTATTTTCATGAGAGAACATTATAGCCGTCATCAGAAACAAAGCAATCGGAAAAAGTCATGATTCGGTTAATGAAAGGCTGAGAAAAGTGCAGAACATACACGACCAGTGATTGTTAGCACAGAATAGTCAGGAAACACAACACAGGTGACAGTAAATAAGGCCCAGAGGAGGGCAACAAAGACAGGACCAGAACTGAGAGAGATAAGTTAGAGGGAAAGGCTAGAAACCTTAAATATACCCAGTACGGAAGAGATGAGTGACATTATCACAACTTATAAGTTTTCTTTCCAACTTATGCTGACGATGAAGATAGTAAACTGTGCTTCAAGAAATGTAATGCCAGAGCAACAATAGGACGTAACATGAAACTTCGTAGCGAAACTTGCTACAAAGAAGATGAAAGTAAAGCCCGTGGAACCACACTCCAAAATGACCCTGTTTACCTTAGCAATATAATTAGAACTTGATCTGCTGCTCTAAAGCTACCTTCTGGCCTCGAGAGCAATGTCCGCTGGAATGTGCCGATGGGTAAAGACAGACTGACAACAGTGAAAACAAAGAAGCTTGGCTGGAATTTACATTTAAGTCTTTGACGCAGGTTACTGAAAAACATGGACTCCAGCGGAGGAGAAGTCATCTCGTTTGTGGAAGTAAGAACAACAACACAGAGCCCAAGACTTCGTCACATCAGCACAGTCAGATGTGCGATGGACAACTTGTAGATGTCGACCAACATCTTAACTGGTAAACGCTAGTGGTAAACGTTATGTAAAGACTAGGAAGGAGATCCAACCATTCGTCCATTTCCTGACCATCCCCAGCTGCTCACAACATAAGGATAATACGAGACACAAGTTCTATCCTAACTAAGAGGGTATAGTAAAGGGGGATGGCTCGAGGCACACCAGGAAGTGGAAGCTCTTGACTGCTCTACTCGTGTGTGTGAGGTCAACTCAGAGGGGATTCGATCTGCCATCGTGTATCTAGATCGTTTGTTTTTGTGTGTGGCGACAACGATCATCGTAAAGTGATGTCAGGCCTCCATTGTTATTTGTAATATATAAGAAAATACAAGATAACTTAAATACATTTGTGTTTTTTAAAGCTTAATAGTTCAAATACAAGATTTAGATAGATAAATGGAAAAATAATTGTTGCTATCGATAAAGACACATCTTCATAACTTTATAAAACCTAAGGTTCCTTATCGTACTGGAAAATAACAGATATTTGATACAAGCGAGGAATGGTAACTGTATAAAAGTGGGATAAGTCAAACCTACAGTCATACAATACTACAGTAGTACAGTAATGTACCATTATCAAATACATGCACTCAGAACTCCCCGATTGAAAAATCAAGATCAGCTACTGGAGTTACTCCTGTCTACTCTCGACGGATCCTGTCACTCTAGGGGGGAGAAGGTCGTCTCTACTGCGAGGCTCACACCTAGACCTCTCTCTCTCTCTCTCTCTCTCTCTCTCTCTCTCTCTCTCTCTCTCTCTCTCTCTCTCTCTCTCTCTCTCTCTCCACGCTCGTTGCTCCCCGGCTGCGGTACTTCCACTTAGGCCAACATGATGACCACCACCGTTCGGTGCGTCTTACTCGTAACCTTAAACTCCATCGCTGGAGCAGTGTTACAACATGAGCACCTGCTCTACTTACTAGATATAACCGCTCATAACCCTGCAAATGCCACATTCCTATACCAAAGCACAGAATATGAACCTTAAAGTTTTCACAATTCCTTGAACATTTTTCTCTCAAGTTTCTTGTTTTCTACGGTAACACATAACGCACTGGCAATTCATACCTGAGGATACAAAGGTGTGAGAATATATAGAAAGGGCTGTTGAGGCTTCGTGGTAGCATGAAATCATCTCATTATTTCATCAAGTCAACAACATCAACTCGACTGAAGTAAATAAGTGCCTTGTCACTTCACATACAGAGGCGCCATAGGGGTTTACATGTCCAAAAAGAATAAAGTGAAACTCATACTGGGAGTTGAGTGAGGCTTCGTAAGTAAGCAGGGAACAAAGAAAATATCTGCTACATTATCTTATATGTCACTCCTTCAACATCTTTATTCCCTTTATACGAATACTACACGTTTCATTTTCACTCTGTACTATCTGTTATGGAAGAACTTTCACAGGACTATGGCCATAAATGTCAATGGTTGAGACGAATTTGTAGATACTTGATGTTAAATGACTGTTGGGGACACGAAGGAAACATCGCCATCCATATGTGTCAGATTACCTACAACATGAAGTGATATAAATGCTCAGTGTACACCACACACTACCAGGTAGACTTACAGTAAGTGTATCTGTTCGTAAACCATAGTTGAGTTCCTGAAGTACGTGGTTAATTACTGGCTACCCAGAGTTGAGGATCATATCACTATGAGGAGTTAATATTGCTGTATAAGCCTCTGGTCACGAAGCTCATACAATGACTTAGTGAACTATATTAAAAGAAAGTTGTGGGAATGATATATACACCAGTGTGACGTACTAACTTTGATAATCAGAATAATGATGAACAAATCATTCATCATTTGGTAGTGTCATGACCATATTTTGTGGAATTTCATTATATTATTAACAGTATTATGGATGTCTATCTTGTGTTCAAATCAAAGCTGTCGCTTGTGTGCAGGAGCAGTTTCTGTAGTTCGGACTCTCAAAACCAATGGACCTGGCTCTTGTGATGTGGAGGATCATTCCAGCAACTGGAAGCCCCAGACATGTAGGGAAAGATTTGTTTCCTGACTCTACACGAAGAACAAACACGTAACAGTTGTCACACTTGTGAGATACTCTGAAAGCATCACAACATCACCATTGGACACGGTGGTCTGTGTCACAACTTTACCCTTGTTGCTAATCAGAAACAGGTCCACATCACCACATTGTGAGGTTGATGTGTTACACAGTTACTTTAGAGGTGCTCAATATCTGTTTATAAACCAAGACCCAGTGATCATCCATGAGAACAACACAACGCTCTGGGTGTACACGGCGCTCCTCATGTTACTACCATTCATGTGTCACACGAGTCCACTTTACTACACATATGATTCTCCAGAAACTTTGGCACATCGAAGGACTCATGCCTACGGACGCAAGTTACCCTACAACAGCAGTCTTATATGAATAGTTATGATCGGTAATATATTTCGTTAAAAGAAGATATTTCTGAATATAGGAAAAGTAATTAACGTGTGGGAGATTAGGTCATTTAGTACAGCTATGTATGAAATTCTTTTTATTTGCAAATCCAGTATGCATGGAACTCACTGTTTGGAAAATAGTTGTAAATTAAGGAGTACGAAAGCTTCACTTATATGGCGATGATAAACTGAAGAACTAAAGATTAATGTTTTGATGAATATAGAATCCATGACATTTTACGCAGTGGTACACTGTCTGGTAACTATAAGCAGTGGAGGTCATATGCTTGCAAAAGTGTATATACTTTTGTTTTTAGTCAGTATGTCTTATGGTAGCGAATGCTCTGTATGCGTCAGGTTGGAGGTTCAGGTTCCAATCTCGGCACGCAGCTTGTCTTTCTGTACTGAACATATAAGACGTAGAAAACAACGAAGGAAGAAATGTGGATTTTTCTGATAAACCTAGTATGTGGGATGAATAGACTGTGCGATGATGATAATGTCAACAATGATTTTGATAAAAGGAAAAATTTAAGAAATCGTACCATTTTTTCGTAGTGAGAAATCAAAAATAAATGTGTTATGGATAACCTGAAGATCATTGAAATGACTTGTATATGTAACGTTGTATACAGGCAGATGATAATGGTGTGGAGTGGCGTTACGTGGCTGTCTGTATGTGTCACTGTGAGGCTATTATGTGTCTTAGTCTGACTGTCTATTTACTCAGGGTTCTCCTGGGGGAGGCAGTGCGTCAATAATCCATTACCTCCAGTATTCACGGCCGTGTGGACCGGAATGTGATAACCCAGCAGCTGCTGGCATGTTGCCCTCACTGGCCAAGATGATTACAGAAGGTTAGTTTACTTATGTTCTAAGTGATCCGTCGGGGTTACTACTAATGGAGACGTTATTCTTGTATTCCAAGCAAATAATAAGTTACTTGTGCTATCGATCACGTAACTTAGTCTATTAAAACGACACTAGAATACGCAGAATTATTTCTTTCTGTTCTATTAGTTGGTCAAAAAGCATCAACAGATATGAGATGTAAAGATACCGAATACTACTCACACGTCATTAATGTTGAGTGAATCAAGAATACAGGTTTTCCATAACATGTATTACGTAATTTTGCCATTGCATACATTACTGAATCTTATGGAGTGGGAAAAATATCTCATATGTATCAGAAATAAACTTGCGTGTAATGATTGTGATCCTATGTTAAGCTAGGGCAGTCGTGGGTTCAACTGCCCCTCTGGCTATGCGTCATACCTCCTCTCCTCACACATGTGGTCGCTGCTGCTTCTGAAAACAAGATTAAGAAGACCCTAGTGGAAGCCATTGTTGTAGATATGAACGTTGGGTTTTGATGAGATCACGTCCAGTTAAAGAAAAAAAATAAGGAAAATGCTACTAATAATGTTTAGTGTAAGCACTCTATGATACATCTTGATGGGGGTAGAGTGTACCTATTTCTTATATATATAAATATTCGTAGTTTCATGCGTTTCTTTAATCTATACAGCTCTTTAGATGACTCAGAATGGAGTTATCTTTAAAATGTGATAGTAATGTAATCGTACCTTTTCCCTGGTAAGCTCCTATGAGAAAGTATAAAGTTTACGTTCAGTTATTCAAAAATAGATAGTCTGAATGTATTCCCTCCAGCCTTTATTCCACCGCATTTATAAAATGTTTCCATGTTAAATTGAAACTGTTTGTCTAACACAAGAAAATCCTCTGATTCAGTGGCAGTTTATGGATGATGGTATGCAAAACAGGAAGTGTTCAGAGTTATTTATTTCACCATAGAACTGAGCAACAAATGTGTGAAGAAAAGTGAGAGTGATTTATACAGACAAGAAAAAATATAGATTTTAAAATACAGAGACAGAGAGAGCTCTTTGAGCATCAGGGAGAACAGTTGTTTACAGGCGAGTTACAACACCATTCACTCCTTGAAAATAGAGTTGTATCCACCATTACATCCAGCTAATGCTGGTCCATAGAGCTGCAGTAACCCACTCTAGCTCACGTCATTAATGCTGTATGTAGGAGGCGCCTTCAACTCTCATTACCCACCGTCCACTAGGGTGATCCTCGAACATGATACTGTAAAGACTGAGAAAGAAATTGATTTTCGAAAGGTCGGAATAGAAGGAAAGGATGAAGAAATAAAAGGGATAAACGTGGGATTCTTAAACTCCGATGGAGAAATGATTTCATTCAGAATCTACATTTTTTCATTCCCGGATACAGACTTATGTGCACCAGAGTGTTTACTCACACGAAAGAAGTGGGGACTTATGATGTCCAAAGGAAGGGAATTTAGCAAAGAACCTGACCCTTAGCCATGATATAGCCTTCAGTATAGATCGACCAAATAAATGTAAGCAGATTTCGACCTAATCTAAGCACAGTTGTTTGACTAAGTCTAAGCAGAGGTGTTCGACCAAATCTGAGCAGAGGTACTTGACCAGACAGGCAAAGACGTTCGACCAGATCTAAGCAGAGTTGTTCGACCAGATCTAAGCAGAGACGTTCGACCAGATCTAAGCAGAGTTGTTCGACCAAATCTAAGCAGAGTTGTTCGACCAGATCTAGGTAGAGGCATCTATTGAAGAAAGTGGTTGCCTCCCTCGACCTCTTCAGCTAATCTCAATCAATAAAAGATTCATCGAGGAAGTTAAGATATAGCAAACCCTGAAGCAGTCACTTTTGATAGTAAGAGGAGCTGCTTGACCCAGCAGGAAACACATTTTGCTATTAAACGTTCTGGGAAATGAAAACCAAACTCGTGTGTAATTTTCAACGGGACAAATGAAATGATTTGTCTTGACCAATCTAAATCATGATGTTTTATGGGAATCTTTTTTTCAGAACCGTATAAGAATTGACCTAATCCTAAATCTAACCACCTAATTTCAACAAGAAACTTCCGATTTTGGAATAAATGTAAGCTGTAAAAGGTGACCTTCAAACTCCCAATGAACCCTAACTCTAAACATAGCACGAAGTTCACAAAGTTTGCTTCCTGATCCTAATGCTGCAAGAAACATTTTTCATGAGGCTTCTTTAGAATCATGAGATTATAAGGAATCAAGAACCTTTAACAAATCCCATCAAAGCTAAGATGGAGAATCTAAAGGTGTTCTTGAAAAAAAAAAGACTACAACTAGCCACAAAAAGGGATTAGAAATACTACAGTATAAATCCGACAGATATTTCATATACGAAGCTCTAACATAACCATGAATAGTTTCAAGAAAAGACTTAGAGAACCACACACGAGGAATGACACATCTACATCTCTTGCATTAAGAATGTCTTACTCAACTCAGGGCTAACGGAGCCACTAAACTGAAATCGAATCAGTTTAAGATCAGCTTCTAAAAAAAAATGATATCAAAGGAAAACGAAGATCGAATTTGTCTCCAGACATTCCTAGCCATGGTTATAACAATGAACCTTACTGAGTTGGAATCAAAAACTAGAGAAACAGAGGTTGTTGTTGGCTCCTCTGGAAAATAAGATCTACTTGAGGATTCAACCCTATTGACAGAATCCACTTGAAAGTTACAACCCTCTTTGTCATTTCTGACAACAAAATCCTTGATCTTTATAGGGTGTCTGGCAAAGGCGTTACAAATTCTATATATGAAGGAAGTTTGAGGCTAATAAAGTACAGATATGATCAATGGTTTTTGTCAGAGGAAAAGAATAGCTCAAGCCTCGGTTCACCAGGCAACGGAGCACTGTGGTGTTGTCTCAGGGTTACAACAGCCTAGCAACTGAGCACTGTGGTGTTGTCTCAAGGTTACAACAGCCTAGCAATGGAGCACTGTGGTGTTGTCTCAAGGTTACAACAGCCTAGCAATGGAGCACTGTGGTGTTGTCTCAAGGTTACAACAGCCTAGCAATGGAGCACTGTGGTGTTGTCTCAGGGTTACAACAGCCTAGCAACGGAGCACTGTGGTGTTGTCTCAGGGTTACAACAACCTTACCAGGAGTCGGTCGTATTGGCCCAAAGTTTCAGCGGGTCTTCAGGAGCTCGCTAAGCTGTGGGCGTCTGTAGATAATCCCTGATTGTCCACCACTTGAGAACTTCGCTAAGGTCATGTGGTGTATCTTTTACTACGTGTCTTTCTCTTATTGGTATGAGCTTATTTGTCCATAATACCATTATTTTGGTACAAATCCTCAGTACATTGCTGCATACCTTTTCAAAATTAAGATTTTACATCGCTCTTATTGAGGACGATATAACATTCTATGATCTCAGAGGGTTACAGCTGCTTGGGTAGAGGCCAGAGCTTTGTCTATTGATAAACGAAGAAGACATCTATGGAATAAATCTGAAGATATATTTACAGGAAGAGAATCATAATCAAGTTGTAATTGTTCAGCCCACCTAACACAGTCTGTAGTCTGTGAAATAATATGGCCTTAAACTTTTTTCTAACAAGCCTAACTTAACAGACGGTATGAAAGGATATGATTCTCCTAACTTTGATAATGGTCTCGGCTGACTCTCTCTCTCTCTCTTAACCTCCGTAAAATGTGTTGGAAAAAAAAAAAATGTTCACGTAAGTCTGGTTCTTTATCAACCAAATAAGTATTAGTATCCTGAACACATGCCAGGTCTCTCATAAAACATCAAGGAGTGAAGGTGTGCGAGGCAGTGCGTGCATCTCTTGAAAAGAAAGAAAGAAAATATACATCTTAAGGAACTCTGAAGGCATTCAAACACATACTAAGGTCTTTTTAGCCACTGTGTCTGTTCAGTCTGTGTCGACTGTCTTGATGGATGAGGAGAGTGTATAATGATGATGTCCATGAACCTCACTATGTTTATGAATGTGAGCTGTATAAACTATGAAGCCACTTCCACGGTCAGTGGCATTTAAGAAAAGAATTGGGAACGCAGTCAGATGAATATTTTACCAAGGCAACTACAAACGAATTCAAAGAAATTCAAACAACAACAGACCACTGGGTCCTTTCGAGGTTGTTTTTGATCGTGGAAGATATCCAAAGCCTACAGTTTAGTGTGGTAAAAGTAAAGTGGCTATATATACAGATGATTCAGCAGCAAAACCTGCTAACTAGTATACCACCTCCTGCCGTACCAGGCACAATACTTCTGATGATTCAAAGTCCATTATGGTATTTTCTGTTCATTCACACAGTCATAACAGCACAAGTTATCAGTCCACATAACTCTCTGACATATATCATCTTAGGCCATAGAAATTGCTGTAACTCACAATTGTTTTAAAATAATTTCTAAAGATGATAACGCAATACAAGGTTCCTTTTTATGAGTCCTTATGCACTCACAAGTCTCAGTTTGATGTAGAATTATGTTTTGATATTAAGTTTACCCTCCTATAGCAATCCTTAAGCTCACTATCTCCAGTGTTGTCTTATACCATCTACGTACAAGATCCACTTTATATAAGCATCCAATTTTAAAAAAAAAAGGTACTTACTTAGGTCTTACATACTATACGACTCACCTCCTTTAGTTCTGAATACCTGTATTGTTCGAGCATTAGCTCCAATCCGCTACACTATGTTCAAACTTTCGTTATCAATTACAAGCTTCCTCCAGACCCAAGAAACTTGCCAGTACATTACCCATCGCTGAATCATTATTCCTTTGTTTCTAAAACAAACTGTAGATGAATCGATCCTCAACGATCTCTTATCCTAGATTATGACAGCTGTATGATGCCACAATCTATCACAATGGAAGACACAAGAACAATGCACATATGTTGTGGGTTTCATTTTGGTTGCTCTGTCGCAAATTTCTCCTCTGGTGACCCAACACGAAACAATTAAAGGGGGCAGGAGGGATCACACAGGCAGCCACGAGCCCCCTAAACCAGACCATTCAATATATTGCAACAGAATTGGGGAAGGTCTAAGGCATAAAGATGTCCAATTTCCCCCCATCCCTGTCGCAATATACCAGCCATCTGTTTTTTGTCCACTGGCGATACTCCTGGATAAGATAGTCGACGAAGATTACCGCATCTTAGAACACTACCATTTATATGAAAGTGCTTTAGGCTGTGGTATAGCTACCTCTGTCCATATCAGTTTATCTCAAGTAGAACTGTATTCGAATTCTACTCCAGAAACATCAGTGCGTCAAGTAACATTCGATACCTCTTCCTTAACCCATGTCTGAGCCGTACTGCTCTGGTACCAGTGCAACTGTTGACTGATTAAGGTCATCAGTTACTTGAGGAGTAAAGTTCCCTAAAGTGAAGACATCCGAGGGAACCAGCATCGGTTATGGTAATGCACCTTAACTGTGACAGGCCATGCCAGCTGACGGATTGTAACGCGGCTCGAGGTAAAACAGACATGCCCACATCCAGAGACGAGGCCCTTACTGACAGACAGGTTAGCCTACCAAGGGTTGGTACTTCGTCTTTGGCATTAAGGGATGGTAACACTCATCAGTTGCCGATGGTGGAGGAAATCAAATGCTTAATTTCACTATCAATATTAATCTCACTTTGGAATGATGGCAGTGTTGTTCGTCTAAAGCCACAGGTAGGTAGTAGGTGGTCCACTCGAATGTCCTTGTCTTCTTCATGTACAGCTAAGAAACGTGGGTGAATAAGCCAATGTCTTTGAAAGTGAGCACCTCCTTTACTTTTTCTTATTCATGGTGTAATATTACATCCCCTCCTCCTTCATTTTTTCTTATTCTTGGTGTAATATTACATCCTCACCTCCATTATGGTTTTCTTTTAAGGAAGTAGAATTGACATCTTTGTTAAATCTCGCCAGATTTGTTGTATCTAGAGAAGACACTGATACAGAAGTCTGACACCTCCAGACTTCAATCATCGAAGGTGTTGAAAATCCCAGCGAGTTAACGCTAAGGTTAGATAGAGGTCAGTGGTAGACACCAGATGACAGTTAAGCTTAGAGTGAACGGAAAGTGGACAGGCAGGCAATTCAAGAAAGGGGCGTTGATATACCTTACGTGCATACAAGCCAGAAAGGTGGACAGGCAGGCAATTCAAGAAAGGGGCGTTGATATACCTTATGTACATACAAGCAAGAAAGGTGATCACAGAGAACACATACAGATGTGGGGATATATCTGTGGCGTTTCCAACACGAGCAGCAGCAACACCTCCTCCTCGGTCAGGTCTGGGAGGCGATCAATGATACCAACAAGGTATGAGAGGTCGTCCTCATAGCAAGGGGATGAGAACATCGACGAGGAACATGAAAATGGCTCATGTCTCTCACTTGGGGGTCATCTTGGCAACGACACACACACACACACACACCATCTGGGTGCTGTTGAAGATGGTTTCTAAAACGAGATAATGCATACGACCATTTTGCTCTAATAATAGCAGAATTTTAACACGCATTGAATTTTGATGAAAAACTCGTAATTATCGTTTTGATGTAGTTTAAGTGTACACTGAATGCTATTCTTTTGTATTTTCATGAATGACACGTAATGATTTGTGTTCATGTTTCATAACGTTGGATTACTTCCAGTACAGGTAAATCATTTAATCATATTTACACATGATAATTCAGATGGACATATCTATCTGTTTTACAGACTTAAACCAAGTCAAAAGGTAATGTAGGAAATAGAATATTAGATTGGCTGCTAGGAGAGCAATCATCATGACACAGGCATTGTCGTAACAGTCAATTACACTTGCCTCAAACACTGGAGGAATAGATGTAAATCTATCTCCTCACAGCGAGGCAGGAGCACACAGGCGTCTACCTGAGTTCTTGAGATTAATGAGAGACTCTCCTCACTGGAGACATGGGCACTTAACTGTGGAAACTCCTCCTGCTACTTAATAGCACAGTGTTACTGAAGATCTCGCTACCTACGTCTACCATTGGCTACGCCTCCACCCACTGTCTAAATGAAGTGGGTAAAGGGCACAGGAGGACATGGATAACAACAAGAAAAATACTCCTTTCCTGCAATGGTCTTTTTTTAGAAGAAGACCCACCGTCAGATCTCAGAGCCACTACGACTTGACTCCCGCTGTGTTAGGCAACGGCAGGATCGCAACGGCTTTCTCCTTCAGCTGCATCCTAACTCCTGCATCCTACTCCACCACAGTGACGTTCTTGTTGTTGTTTACCTCGAGATGAGATTACAGTACCACGGGGGAAACTGCAGTTGCTTTGTCGGTCGGTGGTGAAGGAGATTTGTGTGTGGAGGGTTAGGTTTTGTGGAAGATGTTCCTAGTGTCTGTTTCACTGAGGTTCTCCCAGTGAGCGTGGGCTCGTTTTGCTACAGTTTGCAAGGTGGGTACCACTGATTGTTTTTACCTTTTTTTTTTTGCCTCAAGTTGCTCTCTCTCTCTCTCTCTCTCTCTCTCTCTCTCTCTCTCTCTCTCTCTCTCTCTCTCTCTCTCTCTCTCTTCCAACCAGTATTGTGTGGAACAAGTCTCCATATATAATTCCACTTTCCCATATAATCATCCTCTATAAGGATTGTCGCCGGTTTGAAATTCTTATCAAAATTCTATCGGAAATGAATGAACGCCTGGTGCATCTCCATGTGCACTTACGACTTTTTTAAGATATATTGTCACTGAGAAACGTTCCTGAGTTCATTTGCTAATTCTCTGGTGAGTATCACCCTAGAATCACCTTGTGTGTTTATATTCCTTAAAGAGCTATGTCAGATCGACCCTAGTCCATACATAATTAGGAATATTTGTACAAGATTATAGAGATATAATTGGATATAGAATGACCTCTGTCCAGAAATTTGAAGCACCTGTTATGCCAAACTCAGTGTCAACATGTGGACGAATATGAACGTTCACCTACCACACTGGCAAGGAGTGGAGATGTTACACAGCGGAAGAGAAGAATATGTGGAGAACCACTGCGCTTGCGTACATGAATGTACATAGATAAGACTACTGACCAAATAGAAGGATTTGTGAGCTCAGGAAAAGAAGTTAGCGGATTAGTGATGACCGCAGCAAAGGAGGTGGAGCTCAAAAATGGAAAGCAGCCAATCAGGAGGAAGAATTTTGAGACAACCAGATCAACTTGTGACCTGTGGTGTACATAATGCCAGGACCAGGTCATGTGTGGTCATGCATCTGTGGGTGGCAACAGACTGCATGAAACAGTTCCTACATATCTGTGTGTATGTCTTTAATCATTCACCATAATCGAACTGTATCATATTCACTCTAACGAAATAGTTCAATAATCTTTGGGATTCCTGCTTTAAGTTAAACCAGTGAGCCTCACTTTTGTACTTGTAGCAGATCTTTCTTATGATCTTTGTCTAAATAAACATCATAAGCCGAATGGACACAAACAGAGTTTTGCATGTGAATTTCGCATCACCTCAAATCTAAAATTACCTGTCAAAATATAGACAGAATTCAGGTTATATTCAAAGCAGTAATAAGAGTTTTGTCCTAATCTAAATATCAAATGAGTCATTTCAGATTTTTGTGTCTTTTTTCGCTTTCAGAAACTAAATTTCTGTGTCCATTATGTCCTTCGATATATTCACCTTCTTTTCACATCTTTTCTGTTTCCTTTTAAAGAAAATTTACCTGTGGCCCCAGATCTTCTTTAGGACTTCAGCCGTGATAATCTAACACTAAACGAGTTGCTCAGAATTGGGCAATACGTGTTCTGTGACCTCATTTACAAGTTACTTTAAAGTTTGGTCAATTCTCGCTGTGTTGCATCTCTGCTTGTCTTCAGAAGGTCGTCTTGACCTCAAGACAAAGAGTTCATCGTAGGAGGATTCTAAGAACGTCTTGAAATCGTCACGGTCGACGCAGGGTTTGGTATGGAAATATATCATTCCAGACAATGGTGAATATGTTCTGGTGGGAGGTCAGCTCACTGGAAACAGTGAGTTTTTGATTTTAGTGGAAAATACCACAAAGTTTAGATGGAAGAAACCGCAGCGATTAAGTGAGCCCAAGGTCCTTGCATCAAGGTTGCTGGTATGGTTGATAGCCAGAGAAAAATCCTCTGTTTTGATAAAGAAAGGAATCTACGGATGCTTTTTCACCTGAAATATAACCAACTTCGCTTACGCATTTCTACTTATTCATCAATAAGGCAATTCTTTGTCTACTTTAAGCTTTTGGTCTTACTTTGAAAGTCTCCTGAAAGTAAAATCTGATTTGTAATCATTCCTCCTTTTTCCCAATGCATGACTTTTTCCCATAATTCTACGCAGTCATCGCTATTTCACATAGCACGACGTAAAGGATTTTCACAGGGAAAATATTCGTAGGGGATGTGTGACAGTAAAACAGATAAATATTCATGGAAAGCTGGGGTGATGTGCGACAGGCGGAAGGATTGGCTATTTTTCTAAAGTTTAGTGATTGTTTTTATGGAGGTGGGAGGCTGCACCCTCGGGTGGTTTCCGTGGGTTAACTTCGACTGGTAGTGACGACAAAGGATAGCGGGTCTGGGGATGACGAGGGATGCGACCCCCTGAAATGCACACAGTTGCGACGAGCATCAACAGAAGGTGGGGAAAAATAAGAGAGAAAAGTGTTCTGTAACTGCTAGTGAAGAGCCACAACGGGCAAGAGGTTCAGGGGCAGATGGCAGCGTGGGAGTGGGAAGGTGGCGGAACCCCAGGATATTATTTATGTAGCGGAGGAGCCAAGAGGGAAGAAGTCGACTTCGCCTTAGGGTGACCTTCTGTAGCAGTCGAGATGGGGATGTGACGCCGTAGAAGATTGGTCTCTAGCTAGTCTGGGGAGACCCTCTACAATCCACTACAGTGGTCGTGGTGCTACAGATTGCTTTCTACAGTGACCTCCCTGGGTCTGATGAGAGGCAACGTGTTCTCGTCCCGCCAGATGTATAAGTCAATAAACTTAACCTAAGCTTATGTATAAGATCTCGTACAACATTATAGACACGTACAAGAAACAACTTAGCATTAGAATATCAAGCCTGTCACCTTCTATTACTTAGTACTTCTATTACTTAGTTCTTTATTGTTCTAACTCCTTAAAAGCTGAAGTGCTTCGAAATGTTAATGTCAACATCAAAACATAGAGGAATTTTTGTAGTACTGGTGAACGACTTACCAAACTACATTTATCTTAAAAGGAGTTAACGTTTTCTGAAATGTATGGTGTACTGTGCCACTCTTTTGCTGTAGTCCGGTTATTGTTATACTGAAGTCGTGGTCCAGCAGAGCTTCGTGATTGATGTGTATGGTATACACCCAACCCAGGCGGCCATCTCTCCTCCGGGGCTGGTCAATAGATAGGTACCTTGCATAGGTTGGTCTGTGTGTGTGTGTGTGTGTGTGTGTGTGTGTGTGTGTGTGTGTGTGTGTGTGACAAAAGGAAGCAAAATAGACCGTTTCTAATGGTAACAACATGCGGAGGGAAGGAACACCTACGGTCCAGTATGGGATGCTGTTGACCAGGAAAGGTGGAGGGATACAGGTGTGAACACCTGCGCCAGGCAAGAGCTCGCGTGAACCTGTCAACGTTTGTATGGCATTGTCAACACCTGCGAGGTGGTGACCCACATGCACGAACTTCATTTTGTTGACATCATGACTAATTCCAAATGCACGTCGTCACAGAATTCAGTCATTTACTCATTCTTTGCTTCGACTTCATTCTTATCCTTAACTCGGGAATGGATTGTAATGGAAGAGAAAATTGAGAGAGTTTACGAACAAAGTGTAAAGTGGCCCTCACTGACGTCTGACTTCATTTGCGTTTGACATGCCAAGAAAATGATAAAAAAAAGAATCACGGAAGATGAATTTATATAAGTTTTAGTATTATTCGGAACGTTAGTGAAATATATGGTGGAGGAAAAAGACAGAGACTTGACGGAATAATGACCAAATGCTGATCCTAAAGGAAAAGGCTTCCCTATCTTGAAGGAAAGACTGGAATGGAAAGATGGTCAGTGAATCATACGGTAGAAAAGTTTAACCTAAAATCCTTAAAAAAAACTTGTAAACAATCGTAAATGATGGAATAAAGGAGCTATTTACATACCCACGGTATCCGTGGGGGACATAGTAAGTGTCAGATGAAGGCAAATGGTGGCTTTACATACAGAGAATGTCTCTCGGTGTCTCGCTACTTCCTTGGGACAGACACTGCCTCCTGCTTGCGCTGTTCCTCTTTAGTCACTCCTTCACAACGGTGTCGGCTCCCAGGTCTAATTACCATCGCAAAAGACCATTACAACTTGTCCTGAACTAAGATTACCAGTGCTCAGCACTTGAAGATTAATCATAGGAACTTTGTGGACTTTGGCGACAAGGATGATTACCCACTGAGTTACAGTGTCCAGTTTTCTCTTACATATTTTCGTTTTGCTTCTCGACATCTACACCAGGAGTAGTGGAGGTACTCACGATATGCAGTCCTCCTTGTTGGCTGATCACTTGACCTTAATTGTACATAAGGTGACACAATCGTTCCACCAGATCTGTTAACATATCATCCAGAATGAACAAGTCTGTACCATAACATAGTATTCTACATCTGCACAACGTACTTCCCTATGTGCAACTCTGTTACTGGTGTTACGTCAGATGGGCCGTACAATGCAGAGTATGTGTCATGATGAAGTGAGCTACCTTACTCTTAGGAAAGATGAAATTGGTTATTTCTTCTTAGGGGAAAAGTAAATATATATATATATATATATATATATATATATATATATATATATATATATATATATATATATATATATATATATATATATATGCTACCTCGCAAACGCGGGAGACAGCGACAAAGCAAAATGAATAAAAATATATATGCACTTTTTTCATATATATATATATATGACTATAGTGCCGTCTCAGCTTACATAAAAACAAAATCTATATTTCACACAGCTGGTGTTGAGAGTCTGTGCATGCACTTGCGGAAAAAGCTCGAGGTGGAACTTGCTGAAGCAGATCCTGCTTGAGGAGTGAGACACATACATACATAAAACATAGCTCCTTCCCAGACCAATGTAGGGAGGCGGTAAGCAAGGCAAGGAACCAGCCAGGCTCATTAACTCCCTCCTTCAACAGTTTCTCTCCCCCACTCAATCATCATTATAGACTCCTCCTAAGGTTTGTTTTCTCTTCCTCAAGACTAATTACGTGTGTCCCTCCAACGCTTATTCTCCATTAGGCTGGAGGCGTTTGCCTTGAGTGTTCTCTCTCATCTTTGAGAATGAGATTTGTGTTCCATGTCTTACAGGACTTCTCTTTTAGATAGAACACTCATCTTCATTCTCACTGATACTCTGCATTCCTCTTATTTCTTTCTTCAGAATTCTAAGTTTGGAAATAAGGTTTTGAGTATCTAAATGTTACTTATATTATGTATTACAATCACGATGCTTGATTGTGTTCTTTGAAAACGGTTCTACCCTGAATCAGACGGTTTGTGGAGACTTAAACTCCATTTAACACCGGGATAGATATAAGGAGCTTGAGTCTGGATGTCACACGTTCTCTGAGGCAACACACTGTGAAAGTCGTCGAGAAATAACGGAACTACGAAGTATATCCGTCGTGCGACCAGGACCCAGGATCACATGAACCTATCCGTTGTGCGACCAGGACCCAGGATCACATGAACCTATTCAAGACTAGATCAGACGACTGGGTTCCCTCCGCCTGTCAACATACTCTCTTCTAAATCATTTTTTCTTTTCTTTTTTCGGAGGTCACATTTCCATATCCCTTCCCTATGCATAACCACGCTTCAGTACTGTTCTTATAACAGTTGTAGATATCTAACTAAATATACTCAGTGATACACAAAAACTCCTGACGTGAATCTCACAATATCTCTCAATACATGAGAGCATTTCGTATATCTCTTAATCCGTTCATTCGATTATGTATCATTCATTCATTTACTCTTACAATCTTCTAATCTGCAAGCATAACAGAGATTTGAGTAGCATGAAAAATCCTGGTATGGTTTTTGACCCGCAGAGATCCAACCGATCAAAATTTATACTCGCAAACACGATCCTTGTATAACCAACCAGCCAGTCCAGGAAACAAGCAAACCCGTCTATTATTTCAAACAGTTGGATGTATACATAAAATGTTTAGTAATAGACATTATCCTGGATTTAAGCGCTTACGTAAGAGGCACCAGTGAAGCTTTATGCTTCAAGCTTAGGATCAGAAATTTTAGGCCTAGTTTAGATTGGATGTCAGAACTAATGACAGTATTTTTGGAAAAAAAAAATGAGGCTTGAAGAAAATTTTTTATGGTACAGGAAGATGCACAGAATTAAAGAGGAAAGAGTAAGGAAGGAGCGGGGCGTCATGGCGAGGAAGAGGCTAAATGCTAGACCCGAGTCAAACTGCATTTGTCACAACCCTTCAAGAAAATTACAGATATCACAGAGAAAATGTACGGCGGGATACAAAGACGATACCTGGAAAAAAGAAAAGAAAAAAAAGACGGAGCTGAGTTAAACGAGGGTTTTTGAGGTTATATATTTTCCCAGGGCGGAAGAGCGAAGAATAAAGGAAGACATGAATAGAACTTCCGAGTTTCTGAATGAATATGACACAGCTCAGAGCGAAGAGTTCGTTGAAATCAGGAAAGAAAGACCAACGAGAGGTTATAGGAAGAACCTGAGCAAGAAGGATGCTGGAAAAAACCTTAAAGAAATACTTCTATGGAGACAGGCTGGGGGAAGAATGGAACAAACCAAGTGATAAAACTATGAACGAACAGTGAAAAAAATTCAAAATGTATGATAATTAAGAATAATATTATGAACTGGTCTCACTCGTGTAAAAGCTCTCTCCCATTACTGTACAATTAGGTAATTATTATTAGGTAATCAAATAATTTCTGAAAAGTTTTAACCACAATAAGAGTTATAATATTAAGAGAATTATGAAAAAATTCACAGAGGACCTGCTTCAGTTTCAGTGTATTTTACCTTCCTATACACTAATGACGTAATAATTGTAGACATTGCAGAATAATACAAAGAATAGCCAGAAACACTCTCAGGTACTGGTAATCCTCGTGTATAAACACTTTATGTTTTTCTAAGTTCAAAGGAAAATGATTACATGAGTAACTTCCCTGTAGAAATATTTTGTAACAGTTGACGTAAGATTAATGATTGTTATCTGTCTGATCAACTCTATTATTCTCTTGCGGTATGTCATATTTAGGGCAATTATTATTTCTCCTCAGATCATTCCAGGATATATATGTGTGGCGGGGTGGCGACAGGAAAGGATGAAGGCAGCAAGTATGAGTATGTATATACGAACAAAGTGCATAGGAACGCGCATCTTCATAGATCATACAAATCTACAACAGCCAGGATCGAACCCTGGACCCCTGTGCCACAGGCGGGAATGCTACCGCTAGGCTATGGGCCTGGCTAATAGGAAATAACTATTTGAATACTATGTACTCGAATACCCTTCGGCTATGTGCGCCTGTTGGGAAATGACCAGTGTAGACCCCGTTGCTCACCAACGTGAAACGAAGGGTATTCGGGTATTCCGCATGTCACACAACACAGAGACAGCAGACAAGTGAGGTATAAATTACATTACATGTAACACGTAGTGACACAATCATTAAATGTAACAGCTAGTGACACAATCTAGATCGACTAAGTTGCCTTTGTTTTCATTTTTGTGCATTGTATGAAGAGAACTGTCGACACATGTCCTGAATGCGTAATTCAGAGGGGTTCTATAACGAAGTGGCAAGACAGGTTGTTCACATAGCTGACAGTCTGACAGTTATTACATTGTTCAGTTGCGAACTTGTTAGAGTGAAGCTGTTCAGCATGAGGCCTCTTCCTTCCACCCTTTGAAATGAATCTAGACATGAATCTAATCATTGTGTGACATCCCTAGTTTGTTATGTCTTTATGACTCCGTTAAGCCAGATATGAAGTTTATCGAATGATGATCTTTTTTTGTATTAAGCCTGCACTGTGTTTAGTTTTACACCGTGCTCAACCCCACACTGTACGTAACCCCACACCGTGTTCAACTCCACATGGTGTTCAACCCCACACCGTAATAAGGAGTTTAATCTGACACTATAGGTGAAATGATACATAAAACAGCTCTGCCATCACAGAATGCCTGGACCATAAACCTTCGGTCGTTTTCAGACTCAGCAACGGAAAGAAGATATATATTATTCAATAATTGTCGGAAATTTTCCCAGTGGCAGATGGTATAAAGGTAGGGTAAACAATGATCCTGTTTATAGCCATTACTTAAGCAACATAAATACAGTATTAGAACGGGACAAAAATCAAATGCCTTGTTTAATCACGTTAAAAACTATGATCATTGTATTGACTGGAGTAATGCCATCTCAGTTATTAACTCTAACTCTACTACCAAGAGAAATATCATTGAATCTTCTATCATTAAATACACAAAGAATTATAATCTTAGTATTAGTGATGGTCTATACAAATTAGATAACTTTATGTTGATAGAATTTGTAGAATAATAAGTTTATGAATGCTCGTTAATGTCATTGAATCTTCTATCATTAAATACACAAAGAATTATAATCTTAATATTAGTGATGGTCTATACAAATTAGATAGCTTTATTGTTGATGAAATTTGTAAAATGATAAGTTTATGAACGCTCGTTGTATGTTTTGGACAATCACGTGTTTACCAAATGGCGTCGTAGCTTCGTCTCTTCGATGTATATCAACTGACTTATATTTCTCTCTTGTGTTTCCCCTGATGATGTGATTATTACACGAAAGTGCACTTGGGAACTTATCGTGTTTCATTTTCCCCGTGGACTCATAGGAATATCTTGATCACGCGCAAAATTGTGATCCTTTCCAATATATATATATATATATATATTAATCTCAACTGATGGATGAGACTATTCTAATTGACTGTGTTCATGGTTAAAGTTACCAAGATGTGATGCGATTATATTCAGGTGTATAAATGCATTTCTGTGAAAAGGAGAAATTCATGCGTTGGTTTGGAAACAGTTTAGGAGAAAACACATTATTTCTTAAAATGACTTTGTGATAGCAATCTTCATGAGCAATTATTTTAGTTAAGAAATATAAGTAGTGAAGGGGTTTGGCTTCTAAGCAAATTAGGGATATGAATATGTTGGAGCATAGATAAATGTTGGTATGAGGGCGAACATGATACGTTGCAGGGTTCATCCACTAACTGACATTTGCGAACTTTATTCCGTCTGATTTAATTCTGGTTTAAGATAAAGATATGTTGTATTACTTTTGATTAATTAACTGTTGTTGATTAATTGGAGGGCTTCGGATATAACACCATCAAGAAGAAATGGAATCATATTAAGCGTTTTAATTGTTCGTTTTCAAAAAATAGTTCAAGTTAAACAGCTGTGTTAATTTTCAGCCTATTTCTTTTTATATCATATAGGAAGTATACTATAAGCATTTATAAACTTTTTCATACGAAGCAACAAAATATGTTACGTCTGATACCATATATATGCTTGCCCTTCGGATGCCAGACTTGATGCTTCACTGTTCACCCTAACACACACCTGAATGTACTGGAACGGGTTAGGAACCTATTCGCTGATGCTTCGAACACCTCACACGTTTCTGTTCAGTGGGTTACGGTCAATGGCAACTGACACCTCAAAAATGGAGGATAGTCTCTTATCATTTAGCATCCATGAGTCAATATTCTGTGTCCTTGCTACGTAAAATCACTTTTATTCATCGGTTGTCGAGAACACCAATCACCCAGTTGTCAAGGTGGTTCACAGTGTCTCGGAACCTTCTACTATCCAGTTCGCTTCCGTTGATCCCTCCATTTGATGCTCAGGAAACCTTCTGATCTTGGGCCCTCATATCGCAGTGTGAGGGAGGAGGAATACGAGGCGCCTTTGTCTGCTGTTGATCAGCTCGTTCGCTCACAGGAATGCCAATATGAGCAGGACCCACGCTCGTGTCGAGTCTCCGTGTGGTTCACAGAGATTAGAGATAAGTTCGAACACAGAACAAGTCTTACATGGATGTAGGGCTGGCCATCTCGACATGTTCCAGAGGGAAAAATGATGTAAAGATGAAAATGAGAGGTGAGAAAAAGAAAAAGATCTCGTCTGGATTGTGGATGAGAGGAAACAAGGTGAAGAATTAGGAAATGTCACACACACACACACACACACACACACACACACACACACAATACCCAGTCAATAACTCAGAGGGAAAAACAGGTCATCATGAAAGATCATGAAACAAAGGTGAGTTTTCGTAGCACAATAAACACAAGGTCTTGATAACGAAAGTGATTTTGGAGATAACGTATGAAACACAAAACGGACAGACAGAATAAGCAGAATCCAGAGAAATTAGCAAAAGGTGGGAAAAAAAAAAAACATACTTTTGAAATGATTCTCAAATGTGTTTTTGTATCATCCACATCAAAAGTGAGTGACACAAGCTGATAAAAATGGTATCTATTCGTAGTCTGCTGGTGAGAATGAATTACTGAAGGTAGAATTGGTGCAAAAATTTTGTAACGAAATGTTACTGGCAACATAAGAGGGAGGCTAAAATGTTAACGAAATGTCACTAATAACATAAGACGAAGGCTAAAATGTCACTAGCAACTTATGACGAAGGCTAAAATGTCACTAGTAACATAAGACGAAGGCTAAAATGTTACTAGTAACATAAGACGAAGGCTAAAATGTTACTAGTAACATAAGACGAAGGCTAAAATGTTACTAGTAACATAAGACGAAAGTTAGAATGTTACTAGTAACATATGACGAAGCTTAAAATGTTACTAGTAACATAAGACGAAAGTTAAAATGTTACTAGTAACGTAAGACGAAGGCTAAAATGTCACTAGTAACATAAGGCGAAGGCTAGAATGTTACTTGTAACGTAAGACAAACTGACTATGACAGAAAACAAGAAGTGATAACTAAGAAACCAACACTAATTCGTGTCAGAGATCAACAGCTAACAGAAGTAATGAATTTTTTTTTTCATCTGTTTCTTTACCTGTATGTACATATACTCAGTACTCATTACTGAGGAAGATGACAGAGAATTAGTAATTGGATTAAGCAAAACTATCACTTGATCAGTGATATGAATGGTACGTTGTTGTTGACCACGATTGTGAATAGTATGTTGTGCTAGTCAACTAAGAATGGTGATGTCAAACTAGGTATGGGGGATGACTGAGTCAACTATGAATGACATGAGCGTGGTTGTTAAGGTGAGAATGCGAGTTGTGCCTAATTGTTAGTCTATTAAGAGTAGGGTTGTTAGCTGGTTGTTATTTTACCAATACTGGGAAATAACACATGGTTCATACCTGAATATGAGTGAGATTAGAAGGAAAGAAAATGCTATTTATTGAAACATTAAGGATAGAAATAATTCGTGGATGTTAGTTGACTATCACTGTTAATGACATCTGACATCTAGTAATGGGAGTGCCATGTGGCACTTAATGGGATTGACACATTTTGAAAATGTCACATGTGGCTCTTAAGACAATTAGCCAGCTGGCCTTCATACGTGGGTCATACCTGATAACAAAGGTGACATCATACGTGGTCCTGAGTTGACCACGAATAGGAATAGCACGTCCTTGGCCGACTGAAGGTACGAAATGGCTCGTGTTATTCGATTTGGAATGGGAATGGCACACAATGGTGCATGGTTTATAGTGTACTAAGAATTGGAATGGCACTTTCTTGGTCGACTAAAAATGGCAATGGCTATTGTTATTCAACTCAGAATACGAATGGTAGAAAATTAAAGTATATATGAGCTGTAACGAGGGAGGGGAGGACTCTGAAATACACCTTGGATCATCCTCTTATCAGAATTATTTTGGACTTATATCAAGGTCACTGCTGCTGCACTAGGTGTATTCTCTCTGTTCTTCGTTTGCAAGTTTTTGTTTTTTTTTCATTCTTCTTAGATAAATCAGCATTTCTATACATCTACCTTCGTTTTCTGCATGTCATAACATTATAGGGATCATATTATGTTCAGTGAAAAGATGAGTGGAGTTGAGAAATGGTAGAATTTCCTTAGCAGTTCTTGTGTATCTGTGGTCATACACCTTATGATTATATAGTGATATCATTAGTGTTTATACAGATATTAACACTTTCCTAGTGTATATTTTTCTGGTAAAGTAACATATCATTGAAAATGTTTATAATGTATAATGATATATAACCCAACCATGTCCAAAGGAACCACTTTACCACTGACTCTCAGTACAAGTCAGTACATATCTCCTAGGAACATAGAAATAAACAAATGATACCATTATACACGTCCAACCAAACTAACACAGAACTCGTCACTACAGAAAAGGATGTGTTGAAGTATTTTCTTGCGTAGTCCTTCCCTTTGTATCAGACCAACAGAAAAATTTCTATCATGGTGTAAAAAATTTCTATCATGGTGTAAAAATGTTCTATCATGGTGTAAAAAATTTCTATCATGGTGTAAAAATTTTCTATCATAGTGTAAAATTTTTTTACCATGGTGTAAAAAATTTCTACCATATTGTAAAAATGTTCTATCATGGTGTAAAAAATTTCTATCATGGTGTAAAAAAATTCTATCATGGTGTAAAGAATTTCTATCATGGCGTAAAAAATTTCTATCACGGTAAAAAAAATCCTTCGCTCGTTAAAAAAGATTTTCTCGAGTCTTCTTTGTATTTAGGATCCATGGTCTCTCTCTCTGCATTAATGTTTTCTTGAATAACTGTTTTATATATCACCACGTCAATCCAAGAACAGTTTAAACCAGTAAAACTCCTCGAGTTTTGTGTTAACTCAGATGGTAACTGTCGCTTACACATAGCCCATGCAAACATGTAATAGGTCAAACATTCGAGGACGTCACATTAGCATGTAAATTCATGTCCCCAGGTTCGTGAGGTTCAGTGAAGCAAACCTTCTGCTTCGCTGATCTTCACACGCTCTCATTACCTCTGACGGTATTGCATTTACTGATGTCTTTTTAACTATAGAGCCCTGGTATATATATGTATATATGCATATATATATATATTTATATAGATATGTGTGTGTGTGTGTGTGTGTGTGTGTGTGTGTGTCAGAGGTGGAGGGGACGAGGAGAAGTGGGAAACCAAATTGGAGGTGGAAAGATGGAGTGAAAAAAATTCTGAGTGATCGGGGCCTGAACATGCAGGAGGGTGAAAGGCGTGCAAGGAATAGTCAATTGGAACGATGTGGTAAACCGGGGTGGACGTGCTGTCAATGGATTGAACCAGGGCATGTGAAGCGTCTGGGGTAAACGATAGAAAGTTTTGTGGGGCCTGGATGTGGAAAGGGAGCTGTGGTTTCGGTGCATTATACATGACAGCTAGATACTGAGTGTGAACGAATGAGGCCTTTGTTGTCTTTTTCTAGCGCTACCTCGCGGACATGTGGGGGGAGGGGGTTGTCATTTCATGTGTGGCAGGGTGGCGACGAGAATGAATAAGGGCAGATAGTATGAATTATGCACATATGTATATGTCTGTGTGTGCATATATATGTATACCTTGAGATGCATAAGTATGTATACGTGCGTGTGTGGACGTATATATATATATATATATATATATATATATATATATATATATATATATATATATATATATATATATATATATATATATATATATATATATATAATTACTATTTTGCAATTTCCTTTATAAGATAATGAAAACAAATGACAAAGACCTCACCGGTTCGTCATCTTGTTTATCATTTCGTCAGTAACTGGTGAAGCTGCTCCTCACTCATATTCCATCTTGACAAACATCACTCACGTCGTACCAAGACCTGGCAATGTGGAGCCACTGACGTGAACTCGAGCTGAGGACAAAATAGTTACTTATTACGAGTGAAACAGACACAACAGAAGATTATAAGTTGATCATCGTAAGTGGCTAATGTACTTCAGGACGAGTTTCAGTGACGTGTGTATATCATCTTAGAGGAAGACACTTGGAAAGCTTGAGTTATACTGTGTTACGTCTGGATCCCAGGATGACGGGGGAATGTTATGACCTGCGCTCTAAGCTTATGTCCCTCCGTCACTGGTATAGTGAAGTTCCTCATCTCTCCAAAGGAGAGCTGCTGAAAATGGACGAACTTCTGGTATATAATCATCAAGATTCTTTGCCAAATGGATACACTGCAACACTTACATCCTGTCTTCGGTTTTCTTTTTTTTTTTTGCCAACTTTTTCTTCTTTTTTCCCCCAACTGAACCATTTCCTGACGCTGGGATTTGTGAATGTCGAAGGTAACCACTTTACCGTTTCACTTTACTTCCTGGGATTTAATTTACGAGTCCCAATGTTTTCATTTTTCCTGTTTACGAGAGTTAGAAGAGAAAAGAATTCATAGATAAGCTGGTATAGACACAGTTTTAAAGAGAAGGAAATGGAAAGAAAGGCTAACAGAAGAAGAAAGACATGATGAAGGACGTAGGGGAGAGAGAGAGAGAGAGAGAGAGAGAGAGAGAGAGAGAGAGAGAGAGAGAGAGAGAGAGAGAGAGAGAGAGAGAGAGAGAGAGAGAGAGTACCTACCTACTTATATACGTTCACCCACCAGTGATCTTATCATTATTTAGGGTGTAGGGCACAAAGCGCTCACCTTGGTAACAATCCAGATATAAGAACAATGATTCGTGTGGGTTGTGGTTGTTGTTGGGCGTCATACGTCTCCCTTAATACCACTTTAAAACATCTTATGCCCTTTTTATGGCATCCGATCTTCTGCCATTCTTTTAACATCATCTGAAATGTTCCCGGTCTTGAAGAGTCGTTCCAGTACATTTACCATCTCTTCCTCTGTCTGTTCCTCCTCCTTGGAACTTGTAATGTTATGTTATATATCTTCACTATTTCATTATCTGCTATAGGTTTTACTTTACTGTTCCATTCTAAAATACTTTTATTCGTATATATTCCTTATGGTATCTTTCCACAACATCGTCCTCTTACAACTTTATTCCATCGTCTTAATTCCAAATATATAAGACAAGTTATTCATCTCTAGTGTTTTTAGTTTATATTTCATATTTCTGACGTTTTATGTACATTTGAGTTTCACATCTTTATATTAACGTTGGTGTGGACATTTTTTCGTACAAGCATTGGCAGTCAACGTTAAATTTTGCTTACATACCAGAGATTTTATTGAACACTTTTTTTTCTTCCTTGCATGACTTTACTCTCAAATTCAACTTCCTTCTATCATCCTCACTGCAATCTACTCCCAAATATACAAATCATCCACAAATTCCAGTTCTTCGCTAACAGGTATGATACACATTTTTTCCCTCCGTTTAGTTGCTGTTTTCTGGTGTCCTCTGTACCTCCTTCCAAACTCCGAGTTCTCCAATGTGTTCACTGAATCTTCATTCCACTCCGCTGTACCTTTCCTTCCACAACCCTTACACGCATAAATCCATGGCAACCTCCAATGATTCAGTAAGTGTCTCCATATGACCTCTACCTCATCCTGTACAGTTTTGGATCCTCGCAGTTTTTCAGTTAACTTCTCACATAAGGTGATTTTTCACACTCTCTATCCCCAAGTCTCTTTCTAACCCTATCCTCGACTGCACCTCATGCTCAAATCTAGTTCTAAAATAAAGCACTGATCATACCCTCGTCTACCCCATATTCTCTGTGGTTATACCATGCGTAGTTCTGAACACGTCTGTGTTTAATGTATGTAATCGTAAGTATCAAGTGTTTACGCACACAGTTCACGTATTCCTCAACTGTTATCATTTACAATGGAACTCACCCATCACTCCCCTCCTCTAGTGTCCCCCACACATCCATTCACGTCATCCATCACACATTCATCCTCCCCTGGATCTGTAGCCTCAGTTGCCCTTTCAAGTTTTATTTTATTCAGCAAACATCCCTAAATCCTTAACCTTCTCTCTTATATCAGTACACGAGACATATGCAACCATTAAAGACATTCTTAACTATTTACAGTTGAACTTCTCAATACTTACGCTGCTCCGAAACTCTTTCAACCAAACATCTTTTCAAGTAATACATATCACAGTAACATTGACACGCTTCTCGTATAGCCATCTGCATCCTCTTGCACACCTGATCTCAAACCTTTCGCTCCAATCCAACTAAAGGTGCCACTACCTCCTAACTTTGCCTCAGACAAATCTAACAAGGTTATATTTCCCTTTATCAACCATATCATTGCCTCGGATTCATACATTAATTCTATAATTCCGCTAAATTTTCCTCTCATTCGTACGAAATTACATCTGTTCTCGAAAACGGCTCTTTCATCCGAGGCCACACGCACCATATATCATCTCTGTTCTCGAAAACGACTGAAGACACGCCTCCTTCATCCGAGGCCACATGCAGCATATATGGGGAGGATTCGCAAAGCTAGGGTCCCCCAACCTCAGCCACACCAGCTGGCAACAATGGCCAAGGGCGCTCACCTCACTGGGGTGGGCAAGCATCATGCCTTTGCTGCCCAAGAATTAAAATTCACCAAAAAAAAAAAAAATATTTGACGAGAAGAAATAACATTCAGACATGTGTTCTTTATATGTTTCAGAGCTGAAGTATTATTTTTGTCTTGTGATATAATGATTATCATCCACATTATCAGTCACATGTTAATTATATTCTCCCCCTCGCATCATTTCATTCATCTTTTCAAAAAAATGCATAAAACTTTTTCGATATCAAACGTTGTGAAATATTTCATTTCTTTTTATAGGATTCTCGCGTTTTCTTTGCAATTCCGGCAATGATTGTCCTCGGAATTTACCGGGATAAATATTCATGGCTGATATCCATACCAAAAACAATTAAAAATTTAAACGAGGCTACAGTAAAATTCAGGAAAGGGGAAATGGGCGATTTTCACTGCTGCATGTGCGGTTATATATATATATATATATATATATATATATATATATATATATATATATATATATATATATATATATATATATATATATATATATATATATATATATATATATATATATATAAATAACCAATATACTAACCAATCAGCAACACAGACACTACCTTTCTGAAGAAATTCAAATGCAGTCCCATCCGCTACAGGCCGCTTTGCCACACAGGATCTTACTCTAGTCTTTCACTACTTCTTCTCTTTTCACCAAACCACCTGCCATTGCCCTTTCATCACCACCCTCGTTACAACTCCATCCTCACTCCATCACCACATTTACTGCATCTCCACCCTCACTCCATCACTACCTTTACTCCGTCACTCCATCACTTCATCACCAATCTATAGCTGTATCATGCTCCTGTAGAAGCTCTTTACTTCTATTAAAACAAAAAATGAATAGTACGTGGGGTAGTAAATGGCCATACATGAATGTTAGCGGTTTGTATATGGGACAATAATGTTGAAATGGCGATGTTGAAACTCAGTAATGTGGTGGATGAGCAGCAATGTCGTCACTGACATACAACTGTAATACAATATGTAAGTTGTTACAGTAAAAGCTCATGGTGTCTGTGGTTTCAGGTGCAATGACGACTTGGGTTGACGAAGCTCATGGGAGATGCTACGAAAGCGTATTACGTATTATTGTTTGTTAGAAATTCATTACGTCTGAGAGGTCTGTAATGGCCTGTTCAAATCTCGTATGAAGTCAAAGTGTAGGACGTGTGACAATAAGATAATGATAAACAGGAGTGGAATGTCATTAATACATGTCTTGAGTAACTTGAATGACTGACTCAGAGTAGAGATCAGAATCTATAAACAATGACGGACAGAATCAGACACAGTATCTGAGGATGCCCAGGTTTTAAATGATTATTGTGGATGACGTTAATATTGCATTCGAAAGAAATATGGAAACAGTAACTAAATGTTTCCGACACGCGTTCCAACACCGACCACTAACTGCACTCCTCTTTTGAGAAGAGATAAAGAGAACATTTAATCCACGACCAGCAACAAAAGCCATGATGAATGTGCGTTAAACTGTGTGAGAATTTGAGATTGCCACAGCGTTCATGCTCAGGGAGAGCACAGAATTAGTCTTACCACTGACACAAAAGGAAAACAAAAATGTCACTGGATCTATAATTCAAATGTCATTGAATCTATAATTCAAATGAATTCACATTGAATTCGATGAAGTATTGGGAATTCTTCCTGATAGTGTTATCATAAAAACTAGAAAACGAGAAAAAAATCTTTATGAACAAGAAAAAATGCTTCATTGCATCTGCAACAATAAACACCGATTGCTCGCGTCTGCAAATTATTATGGAACAACCCAAAGTGCCTCGTAACCAACAGAAATGTTGATTGGTTAGAACGACACTGATGGGCAGTACTGATCTACGGAGAAATATCGGTGTAATCACATGAAAGTGTTAATGAAACGCTTCGCTGTCTTGCTCCCTCACTTTTTATGCACTATCTCTAGGAATTGTCTTTATACTCTAACTGTGATGCAAAAACGGAAAATATATTGCAACATGGCAGCATAGTAATCAAGAACTCTTAAATCACACTTCTCAGTGGATAATGTTAAAGAAATCTAGGTTTACCATGTTTGCTCCAAGAGCTACTGATGTCAGTCTTTCCCTTAAAAAAAAAAAAACGCTGAAATCCAGGTGGATAATCATCTAATTGTTTCAGTATTTCATTATTTCTTTTCCTTGGTAAAAATCATTCTCTTTACTTCTGTAGTAATATCAGAATAATGCAGAAATCGTAATCAGGAAAAAAATTCATTTATTTAAGCTTCGTCTACATTTATTAATGTGTATATCTATTTTCATGTACATTTCTTAATGTGTATATCTATTTTCATGTACATTTCTTAATGTGTATATCTATTTTCATGTACATTTCTTAATGTGTATATCTATTTTCATGTACATTTCTTAATGTGTATATCTATTTTCATGTACATTTCTTAACGTATATATCTATTTTCATGTCTGTGTCAATATTGTTACCAAAATATGACAGCTGGACAAGGGCTGTCCTCCGTGACTGAAGTATTCCACATAAAGACGAAAGGAAGTAAACCAAGTCTTCTTCTGTGTGTTTACCATCACGTTTGCCCACCTGACTTCATCCCACACTCGGCAGTGGTTATGAACAGGCTGGTGTGACGAACTGGAGTCGGTTATCTTGACGTTCCAGATATACAGTTCTCCTCCAACGAAATAGAAAAAGAAAAAGTGATATACAGTTCTCCTCCAACGAAATAGAAAAAGAAAAAAAAAGTTTCCACAAACGTCGTCTTGTGTGTGTGAGCTGTGAATGAAGAAGGTAAACGGAACACTTGCAAAATATCAGAGAATCCAGCTCAGACAAGGGTTTTGGTTGGTCACTAAGCCGCAACTGAAAAGAGGATTCAACGCATCTGTGTGTGAGTCAGCGAGCGACTCTTTGGTGAGGGTAAAGACCTCACAATAGTTTCCTCGACGCGCCGTACTTGTAAGGTCTCGTCTTCCTCTGATGACACATTAATGTGCATTCTTGTGAGTGTTGTGTGGCCACCATGCAAGAACAGCTTCACACAAGCGCACGCATCACAGGTCAAAGCGCTAAAGCAGACAAGGATGCAAATCCATTTTGTTCTCACTTAATAACACCAAGTGAGCTAATGATACTACAAGCGGGAGGGAACACATGAATACTTCACAGGGATAAATAGATCATGAGATGGCGCTCATTATGACGAAGATTATGTAACGTACGTAATCGTCATAAAATGGGAGTGTATTGTTCTCACGCTAATCCTCAAGTGTGAGGGTTATTAACATGGATTAAGAGAGTAATGCAGGGAATTTGTTATTCGTACTAAAGTTTAAAGTAACGAAGAAAACGAGATGATGTTCAGTTCGGTTCATACCTTTTATCCTGGCTTCGCTGTTGCCTAAGGTAAAATGTCTAAGCTACGGTGGTTACCAGCGCGATGGTGAGCAGTAATATAGACAGTGGAGAGAAATGCACATTGCAAATCGGAATGGAGTATAATAGAAGCTTAAGAAATCTTATATAATTCCTTCTGTAAACCTCGACAAGATTGGTGTATGACACATCGACAAATTCGATTATATTCACATTAAAAGTTCGTGTTCTCTGTACATTTTCATAACTTACTGAAACATTTCCTCTTGTGTGTGTAAACTCCAGAGACGAACTTAACGTTATAAGAAATGCTAACGTTAAGCTCGTTTCTGGAGTTTACTAATTTCCTTAGAAAATATTTCTTTTTTTTTTTTTAACTTGGCTCTCACGCCAGGGCTCATTTGCTGCGTCAAAGACTCCATCATGAATTCTACTAATAGAGTGTCAGATTTAGTGTCATCTCGTAAAAATGTCAGCTTTTCGCTGTTACAGTAAATAAAGAATGTTAATTATCATCATTTCAGTCGTGATTGTTGGAAATTATCATTATACTGCGTGTCACTGTGTGACTATTGGTTAATCTTCCGTCCTCCACATTAACTTCAACAAGACTTATGATTCTCAACAACTCTTTTACATGCGTTGTCATACTATGCAGATTTAGAGTGACTCACAAACACAATTTAGCCCATGTAATGTATAAGATAGAATGTGTCTAAGTCATGATAGCCATCGCAAACATTTCAGCGCGGACGATGTGTTAATTCTAACAATTTACATAAATAAGAATGATAATAATAATGATAAAATGACAAAAAAATTTTAATGTTATTTTTTTGTCGCAGGAGAAAATGAAGAAAGAATGTACTTAAACTCATTCACTTCTTCGCTTCATTAATCCTTCAAGGTCAAGAAGCCAGTTTTGCATTTTTCCCTCTAATTGCTGGTCGTATCAGGATTCGAGAAGCTTCATCAGACTCATTATCCTCTTAGCAGCGACGACGAAGCTTGAAAAACACTGTCTCGAACAGAAACTTGTCGACCGGCTTACGCTTCAAGAGCTGGATTACCTCTCTTGTCAACGTAAGTGGCGCTCCTTTGTTATGCCACTGCGTAACTCACACACTAAATGCCTGAAGATAGCAGCCTGCAATCGCCATTTTTACATGCCATATTCTCATGTAAAAGAATCAATATGACAGAAAATAGAGGCCTTGATCTGGATAACGTTGGGCTGCGTGTGTTACATCCTCGGGTTCAGTCATGTCTGGTGTTTCAAAAGCCTGGATTCAAACTCGGAGTGACTCCGTCCGTACAAACTATGAAACTCATAACTTGACGTGGTTCTCAAGTGTCGATTCTCAGCGATCAAGTTTCTTTGGACTCGCCTCATCGTGATGTAGACCTGACCACAATGCTCGTGGACGATATATCGCAGTCATTTCCACTTAAACACATACTCTCTCGTTAGATTCGCTGATGTTAACCTGCTGATCCTTCATAATCAAGTTTCGGACTCCATTAACAATATGCGAAGGCTATCATGACCAGTTTGATCCTCATGACTCTTTATAGTCCAAATGGTTAAGGTTGAACACTTTGGCCTATCTTACTTCTGTGGCACTGTACATAGCCAGCTTATGTTGAAGAGCATCCGTTGCACAGAAACCTCCTTTGGATAAGGATCTCTCGAACCTCCGATCCAGAACGTGGTAAGTACCCTCGACTTCCCGCTCTTTTGCAGTTGAAGAATTGTTTGAACCAATCATAATACACCAGGAAATTAACCAATCATAATACACCAGGAAGTTAACCAATCATAATACACCAGGAAATTAACCAATCATAATACACCAGGAAATTAACCAATCATAATACACCAGGAAATTAACCAATCATAATACACCAGGAAATTAACCAATCATAATACACCAGGAAATTAACCAATCATAATACACCAGTAAACTAACCAATCATAATACACCAGGAAATTAACCAATCATAATACACCAGGAAATTAACCAATCATAATACACCAGGAAATTAACCAATCATAATACACCAGGAAATTGACCAATCATAATACACCAGGAAATTAACCAATCATAATTCAATGGGTCGTCTTCATGATACATAAGAAACAGAATACTGACATATCATTTCAACCAGCGTTTGCAAAAGTATTTGACAGCCTCTCATACATCACCGTTTGGCGAACAGATAATACCCAGTAAATTGATTTGTTTGCATTGCCAGTATGTCAAAACAGCTTATTCGTTTTGCCCTAACACACTGCACCGCGTCATGCACACAAGCTAGACTGAAATCATAGATTAAGATAAACGTAAATTTCGAGCAATCTGAAATACTCTAACTAAGATGTTTAGCTTAATTTTCTTATTGTATGTAGTACATTAAATTCATTTCAAATACATTGTCATAAGTTTAAAGTATGCAGTGCCTACCGTTTCACGTATGCAGTGCCTACCTAACTATGAGTTTGTTCTCTTTGACTTGTACACTAAGACTTGACTAAGATTCTTATCTCCTGGTTTCTGTGAGTTAGATCTCAGCGTTCATACAGCGTTCATTTGCATAGAGATCATATAGCTACAAACAACTGAAACATCGGCTGGTGCTTTTGGTGACGAGTGTTTTCGTCTTTCCCCCTCACACCTCTGAGAACCTGGATGTGTTCCATATTTCACGCAAATTCGAAATAGATTCCCCCAGTCTTGACTCCCTTCAAATCTGCCTACTGTATTGAATATGCAGACAAACTGTGTGTAAACAGGCATGTGACATTTATGGCCACAGCAATTTACAGCGACACCGTTTGGTATCCGAGGCACGTTGGATCATTTACCCACTTATTTATGATTTAGCTAAAATTCTGTCATCATACAAGAGCGTCGTCGTGTATGTGTTTACCCTACCTCGCTCTTACTCCCAGGGATAAAGCATCTAAACAGTCGCCCAAAGTCCCACCCCTGGTGATCATCTGTTGTCTGGTCTCTTTATTCATGATGTGTGTGTGTGTGTGTGTGTGTGTGTGTGTGTGTGTGTGCTCTCTCACTCACGTATGCACAGTTTACACTATTAATATCTCATGTTCTACAATGTTAAGCTTTTCGACTACAGTTTATAGTATGTTACAGGAACTTGTAGTATTTACAAAATGGTTTCCAGCAAGGTTTGTCATGAGGCGGCGTATATACTCGTTAGTACTTAAACTTGCTTCCTTGGAGGTACGATGTACTCTGATACTGCGTTTCAGTAAGTCCACTGTACCATGACGCTGCGTCCTAGGGAGCCTGCTGTACCCCTGACATGTTGCGTCTTGTACGTAAATGAAGCTGAAGTCGTAACTCAGCAGTTCAAATAATTCTATTTAACATTTAATTTCTCCATCCACGCAGCAAATGGACAGCTGTATAAGTTTGTAATCTTAATGTTATGTTTCTTGGAATAGTATATTCTGGTTCTTATAGTCTGTCCGCTTTATGTTTGAAATAGTTGTAGAAACGAAATGAATTAGGGTGGATCATGAATAAGCTTTGAGTATGATGAGGGTATGAAAATTAAGCTTAATCTCGTTTATAAGTATGATTACTATATAGGAATTAAGCTAATTTCGTTCCACATTTGATGGTGATATAAATATTAATCAGCCCTTCGTTGATTTCGAGTTAAAAGCTTTTATGCTAACAATATAAATACTGTAACACACATTTGTACCAGGAGTCTTTGTATGTTATGCTCTTTAACACCCTCAGATCTAATGTACTTATTGAATGAATTTCTCCAATTTTTTATTTTGTTGGTTGACGTAAGGTACAGATTCGGGTTTTGAATCCAACAACATAAAAGAGCACATTAGCAAACAAGAGATGATACACAGAGACTACATCTACATTCTCCACCTATATTCTGCAGGTGACGCTGTCTCTCTCTGCTTTAGAATATATTCTTCATTTTAGTTGTTTGCAGCTGTGAAATGGAATATATTCTCACATGATATAATCGACCAACAAATTAAATATAGTAATATGGATATTATTTCCTCACATCACGTCACTGAACCAAGAGACAGAACGACGCAGTTCGTTTGTGACTAAGAGGTTCAACGATTGTTTTCATTTGTGTCTGTAAGAAGTGTGAATCAGGAAGTTCACTCGGACGGTATGGGTTTGGGACAACTCTGATCTCCGAAGCAAACTTCTGCATAACAAGAGGATCTTAGGCTTACCACTAGTGTACCAACTAGTATATACTTGATATTGTCTGCCATGATAATGTTTTCTTCCTCCAAAATAGCTGACGTACGGCCTCTTACCACACACATCCTTCTCTCCTCTCCAGTGGACGAATAGTTTTGAGCTGTTTCCATATATATATATATATATATATATATATATATATATATATATATATATATATATAAACAAGATAGTCATTGACGAGAGATGATTTCTGTATCAGAAAAAGTGTCGTTTAATCAATTATTGGGTCTAGAAATGCGAGTCTGTTTCTTTGAATCTCACATGCCTATGGGTCTCCCTGGTAGTTCTTTCCTATGAAGCATCCTGACGAAGGTGTAGTGGAAACCTTTCAACGCCCCACGTACACCCTTAACATTCCGTTCTTGCAAGATATTCACCTGATGAAGCAAGGCCAAGAACACCCAATTGCAACAACAATATTAACACCCTTCATCGTCCATGTGAATCATATATTGTTGATTACTCACTTCTCTGTAGAAAAACCTCGACGAACAGATGAATAATTAGTTAATCAACACCAGTCTCTTTTTTTCTGATCAACCCAAAGGTCATGACTGTTGGAAAACGATAATCATTTCGTGGCTTTGACAGGATTTCATTTCTTCAGTGGGATGGGTATGAACGCTCTCCATTGGCTGATAAGTGTGCCACTAACAGACTAAGAAGACTAGAACAGTGTCCCAGGATTATATGAGTGCTTTCATAGAGTGGAGACCTAACACTACAAGCATAGCCTGCGTCAGTGAACATATATACCACTAGTACAGCGTAAGTTATTGGGTGTATACGCCCCCAGCACAGCCTCTATCAGTGAGCATATATACCACTAGTACAACCTTCGTAATTAGGTTTATATACAGCCTGCATCATTGGACATACCCACCATGTCATTGGTGCAGCTTGGGTAGAAGTATGTATATACATACCTGGCTATACACCACAAGCACTGCCTTCGTCAGTAGATATGGATACCCTGACATTGTACCTCTATTCAGCATGGGACGGGTGAGCACCTAAATATAGCTGCTTCAATCCCTCGATTCTGATTAGATCTTTCTCAAATGGTATAAAATCTTTATAACTCAGCCCATAGAAGGGGAAATATATAATTCTTTATCTTTACTCTGTTTCTTTTTTTTTTTACTGTCAACACTTGTTTTTTGTACCAAATGTGTTTTCCGCTACATTTGAAAACATTTATGCTTTTTTTGGTGCATATCCGGTGATGGATTCGTAATCCAATCTATGTGAATTTTCTCTGAATTTTCTCTTGTAGTTTGTTTATGAAACCAGATATGGCACTCCCTCCCAGTCGGGCAAAAGTTTATATATATCGTGTTGAGCAATATATATATATATATATATATATATATATATATATATATATATATATATATATATATATATATATATATATATATATATAATGTGTGTGTTTACTATCTTTTATCTTAGAAATGAATTAATGAAACTGGATCTTCTGAATACGAAGAAAAGAATATTTTGCTTTGCAGTAATTCTCCGTGTAATTAGATTATGAAAGGGAACTCTGACTCAAATTCTTTTTCATTCTCATGCCAGTGTCACAGGAGATAGATAGATAGATAGATAGATAGATAGGTAGATAGACAAGATAGTTAGTTAGAGACAGAGAGCGTGAGAGGTACTGGATCAGATGGATGGGGAGGTACATAAACAGACATGCTGAATAATCACTTCAGATCCTTTGACTTAGGGTCGAACCTGACTATCCTGCTGTAATGAGCGCTTGGCCTGATGCTTCATCATTAGTGTGAATCTCCTAATTTGAGGTAGCGCCAGAAACGGAGGAAGAAAAGGTTTCAGTCTCTTACATTAATTTCCCAGCTGTCGTATGTCATGCACTGAAACCACGGCTTCATATCTCACAAAATCAGTTGAACATGATTGTGTTGATTTAGAACCTATTTGGTCTTGTGATCTTGTATTATTGCTATTCTCTTCAGGATGGAGGTTTTATAACACCGTACCAAGACTCACAAAGATAACTCAGAAAATCTTACGGTTGTTTATTTAGGGAATTATGCTTTCAACTCACAGGAAGTCCATTTAAACCCGTGACCATTTTCTGTTCTTTCGTTTCGTCCAGTTTATTTTCCTGTCAGAATATCTCACGAAGTCCAAACAGCATCTCAGTTAAAACAACAACCAAGGATTTTGCAGGCAGTTTGGTGCCTTTTTCTTTAACCACTTCTTTTCTGCATGAATAGTAATCATCATACAGTAACTCTTTTTATGAAATGATGGTAAAACATAATTCTATTTTTTCCACGTACAGCTTTTCTCTGTCATCTTCAAATCGAGATGAAACCTTTCAGGTCGACAGAAGATAACTAATTAGTTTGAATCTTGGCTCCATAGCTTGGTATGTCAGACCTAATTCTCTTTTTCTTGGTATTCTTATCTTTATTTCTAAAGAAATACAAAATTCATTCTTGCGTATTCATAGATACATCAGTTTGACTTGCTATGGTGCATAAAGAGCTCCTGATCCTCTCCCTTTTCTTCCTTTATGTTCATTTATCTATTCAGTGTCACCTGTGACTGGAATCTGCACACAGGATCATGATTCCATACAGAAGTTAGGGGGGGATTTTCAAAAAGACTTGAAGGATCATACTCCAGAAATTTTCTTCCACATAGTCCTTATTTTCGGCCAGTATTCTACAGTCCTCCACAGCTCAGTACACATGCTTCCATGTGTGTACTGAAGCCCCAAGATTCCTGATTGTTTTGACAACCAGTCAGGCAAATCTGTCCTAACTTTACTCAGTAAACATTACGCTTGCAACACATGTATTAAGTTGCATAACTCTATCCTTCCTTTTTCAATACAGATTATTCTTAGCAGTCATTCACTGTTTCCTGTAAATGTTGCCTACAGGAACAATTACACTATAAAGAATATCTCAATCAGGAATTCATCAAGAAATTCTCCTGGGTGCATCCATAAAGTGCCATGTAGATATTGTGATAAGTTTTATTTTGGGCAGACTGGTAAGGATCTTTTTCTTAGACTTAAGCAACATATATATATAGGATAAGAACGGGACAAGAATCAAATGCCTTGTTTAATCACGTTAAAAACTATGATCATTGTATTGACTGGAGTAATGCCATCTTAGCTATTAACTCTAACTCTATTATCACGAGAAATTCCATTGAACCTTCTATTATTAAATACGCAAAGAATTATAATCTTAATATTAGTGATGGTCTATACACAGTAGATAACTTTATTGTTGATAAAATTTGTAAAATGATAAGTTTATGATACGCTCGTTGTCTGTCTTGGACAATCGCATGTTTACCAAATGGAGTCCTAGCTACGTCTCTTCGTTGTTTATCAACTGACTGTTATATTTCTCTCTTGTATCTCCCCTGATGATGTGATTATTACACGAAAGTCCACTTGGGAACTTATCGTGTTTCATTTTCCCTGTGGACTCATAAGAATATAATCGATCACGCGCAAAATTGTGATCCTTTCCAATATATATATATATATATATATATATATATATATATATATATATATATATATATATATATATATATATATATATATATATATGTGTGTGTGTGTGTGTGTGTGTGTGTGTGTGGGTGAAATTGTAAACTGTTACGACTTTACATTTGAAATCCCTTAGTAATCGTTTACGTTGGGGGTCCTTGTCATGCGCCAGCTCAGACGAGCTTAGGCTGAGGAGGACCTGGTAAACATAGGTTGGTTACTCTCCTTTTGCTTATATGTTTCCTTGTAATGTATGTTATGCTTCGCCTGTCTTGCTGACGAGAAAGAATTGTGCATAAGGTTTTCATTATGCTCGTTTGTCTGCTAGATGTATAACTACGGATGGTTTTATTACAGGATATAACTGCATTGCTATTGTTTGTGCAATCAAATCACAAGTCCTGTTATCCAGTTGGTTTGTTTTAATATATATATATATATATATATATATATATATATATATATATATATATATATATATATATATATATATATATATATTGTAGAGCCAGATTTCTTTGGTGTAGACAGTGAATCAAAGGTAATGCTGTATACATCATTTATCTGATTTCACGCCAAAGGCCCCCACGTCAAGGTTGTAACATTTAATTTCAGTGAGTGTGCACTGGAGGGGGACTCATACCAAACCATTAGTTGATCAGGAAATGCCACATATATCTCGGTTGTTCTCCTGTAAATTGTCTTGACTGTCAGGGTAAATATCCAAGAATATAACTGATCCATTGTTCTAGGAAATTCTGATGGGGTTTCTCACTCACATTCTTCCCCAGGAAGTTTATGTCGTGTCGAAGATGAAACACTGGTGTAAAGATCTCACATATCTGTAGCAGTGACCTCCTGCCTGTACCATGAGAGGCGAGGCACCGACAGCAACAGGAGAAGAAATGTTCTTTAAAATTAATTCATTATCTCAATCTTATATAGTGTTCGTTGTTCCCTTCCAAATTTATGATTTCCTATCCATAGAGGAATCCTTTAGCTTTATTTTTCACTAAAGATACGGGTATTTTACAAAACCGGTATGAGGCATTCCAGAACCCCATAATCCATCCATCTTTCTCTTTACTCTAACACGCACCTTCTTCACGCAGACGACTATGTTATTCATGGTGTTTCCCTTTACCCACGATCTCTTCTGGTGAGGTAGATTTGCGCATCGTCATCCTTCTGCTCTTTGAATAAACATTCCAGCGCTTTACTGGCTATAATCCTCAAAAAGGCTGTTCCATAATGCACAGAAATTTCCTGCTCTCAAAAGCAAGTAGGACATTTGCCATCGTCCTCTCCCTCTGCATTAGACCTTCCTCCAGCGATGTATTGAACAATACATTCTCAAGTGGCATTTGTGTGTGTGTGTGTGTGTGTGTGTGTGTGTGTAGATAGACAGATACATAGATAGATTGATAAAAAGACAGACATTTAGATAGATGGACAGGTATTTATAATACGGACACCAATATGATAACAATCTTTGTGTGTCAACTTTTGAGGAAAAGTCCATCATTAGTACTGACTGAACTAACTTACTGTAAGAAGTGTCAATAGTTTAAATAAGTGAAGTTATAATGTATCAACGGCGCTCACTCCTGTAACCTGGGTGAAGTTGGAGTATGCAAAGATTGCATCGCTAACATCACCATTCTTGCTAGTTTTCTTAATAATACTTGCTAAATTACTATTCTTTATGAAGAGAGTATTATATGTTTAACTTCTTATACAGATATTTTTTTTTCAACATTGTCTCAGGTATATATATATAATGAATATCTTGCGCTAAAACTATGTCACTTTGCATAAACATTCTATGTTGGCGATCAACACGTACACAATTGTGACGGAGAATAGAATTCAAGCCGCTCGGAAGGAGATTGTTTTAATTGTAGTAATAACAGTTTAGGTCGTAACCATTACTGCAAACTTGTGGATGAATTAACTTGAAAAGCTCTCTGCAAATTCATACCCTGTTATTTGGTAATTCAACTCTGCCACGAGACCTCGAAAATGTTTAATGCTTTTGTTCGTTAACACCAACTGGTCAGCAGCTTTTCATTTATTTGAAATGATGAAGCGATTCAGTCTACTTCCTTGACACTTTGATCTTCGCGATGGCTTTATGTTAGAGGGTATTATGCTCACGAGACAGTAAGAACTGCTGGATGAATTGGGTTTCAAGTACTAAGTTCATGTATTTACCTTCTTTTTTTTTCTGCATCTTCATAATGTTAATTTTATCGACAAATGATAGTTTTACGGAGTGGGTTTAGATTACAAGAGGGTTCAAGCCTAGTCTAACGTTGTAAAGGCACCATAATGCTTCCACTGTTCAATGTGTGGACGTCAGCTACGTGCACATACACTACCCAGTGCCGCCGCCTGGACACACACACACACGTATATCTAGATAAGTATAAGAACAACGTCTGGCATCATGCCCGTGTATCTTGATGGGTTAGACTGTACCCCTTGGGCTGGTGCAGCCTGCCTACCTTGGTTGGGTCAGCCTGACTTCCTTGGTTAGGGCAGCCTGCCTCCCTTGGTTAGGGCAGCCTGCCTCCCTCACTTGAGGCTTGAGGCAGCCTGTCTCCCTCTCTCTTAAGGCACACTGCCTCCCTCACTTGAGGCAGCCTGCCTCTCTCACTTGAGGCAGCCTGCCTCCCTCTCTTGAGGCAGCCTGCCTCCCTCTCTTGAGGCAGCCTGCCTCCCTCACTTGAGGCTTGAGGCAGCCTGTCTCTCCGCTACGACCCAACTCGTGTGCATGAGACAGCTCACATAATGGAGGACAGTTGCTTGCTGAGTTTTGTTTCCTCTTCCAGTAATATATGGGACGTAAATGTCCCCCGAGCCCATGCCAAAACTCGCTGGATCCTGGATACCTACATAGATTATGCATGATTCACCGAGAATGGCTTAAACTCTTGCGCTGATTGCCCAGTTCTCCGAAGGAAGTACAATAAATACCGCTAGTTCAAGGGCTATGCAGTTCAGCTGGGGCTCGCTGCTTCGCTGATGGCTATTCAGAAGAAGTCCCTCGCTCTCCTCAGTCATGTGACTTAAGTCCTTCTGGTGACTGATACACGAGGAGAGTTGGTCCTACGGTATGTTGAGCTGGACTGTGTATCAGAACATATACGAGCAAACTTTTACTTAGTTTTCATTTAACCTTTGCTCTTAAAAGACATCGCCTCTGCAAAGCAAAAGATATCCATTAATTTCTTGCGAGTGTGTGTGTGTGTGTGTGTGTGCTCTTGTGGTAATCCCTGAGTGTTGGGTTATACAGGATATCAAATAATATCAACGAAGTGATAAAAACTTTCTTATAAAATTGTTTTAAGAAAGTTGTTCTCATAATGAAATGTAGAAATGAGGAAATTTTTTTTTTCCTATTGCAGCATGAACATAAATGTATTCATTACATATTAATCAAACGAATAAGATTAAAATATTTGGCTCCTGTAACTAAAATGAGGAAAACTAGAAGGAGTAATGAGGATAGAACGAATAATCATAACGTTACAGATATCGACTAATAGATGATTGAGGAGAAACAGACAAATTGTCGTAACAGAATTTATAGTCAAGAGCTTCGAAATGTTAGTGGAGCCAAGAAGAAAGAAAGGCAACATAACACTATGAAAAATTTCACATGAACATAAGTAAATAGAATGAGGGAAATACACGGCCACGTGACTTGCGCCACCAACCGCTGGTTTTAGGAACTAACTCTCAAAGAGTTCTGATGGGAGACAAAAGACGGCTTATGGAGGAGCGTTGAACAAAGGTTGGGGTTATTCATACTTCCAGGTCTGAGTGGTAATTAGTCGGGGTTTCATACTCGGATCACACAGGGGGGAGGGGGGTGGGGGGAAGGGGGTGTGTGTGTGTGTGTGTGTGTGTGTGTGTGTGTGTGTAAAGCCACACACTCCCCAGCGCATGCTCGTGTTCCCTCCTTCGTGGAGGCTATAAGAAAGGATACTGAGTAACTCTTCTGTTCTGGATGATCGACCCTTGAGGGTCAAAATATTGGAGGTCAGAGGTGCCTTCTTTGGTCTCTCAACCGATACTTAGAGACTCCCATCACTTACATATGTCTCAACAAGACAAATTTAGGCCAGCCGGGACCGTATAATTAAAATATCGTAACCTAAGCTCTATTATTTTCCTGGATACAACAGATGTTCTTGCAGAGCGAGATCCGTTGAGAGGCAGATGAGATAAAGTCGGTGCTTGCAGTATCAAAGGAAAGTGTTCGGTCGGATCCTTTGATGAAAATTCAATCAAGCATTCTACTTTTCCCCCCTCCTCCTCTGGTAGCTTTCTATTTCCCTTCCCTATGTACAGTCTGGTGGTCCAGAGTTTCTGGGAGCTAACCATGGGTATGATGGTAATTAGACCTAACCAGTGATTATCCTACCAATTAGAGCTAGCAGTGATTATCATGCCAGTGAACACAGATTCTTAGGTACAAAAACGATTGTTTTTGTTTTCTTTATCTGAACAATTTGTTTATCACTCAAGAACGAAAAAAAAAACTCTAATTCCTAAATGTTTCTGGTGAGTTTTCATCTTATATTAGCTGAATAGAGTTCAAATTTCTTATTCCTCAAATATTCGAGTACTTGAAAATATAGTTGATTTTGCTCATCTGTTCCCAAGATAGGTATCTCAGCTTCAAGCCAACAACACACAACAACAAGGTACTAAAAATGTATTCAATATTCGCTCTGAATACCTCTGCCTTTTCGAAGAAAACGGGAGAATGATGTTGATCATATCAAATCTGCTTACTAGTCTTTTACACGTATATATATATATATACATACGCTATGCTTTTATATAGCCACAACAACCTGGTAGAACTCCACTGATTCTATTTTTGAATGGTGTACCACAGTGCCTCTGGTTGCGACTTTGAATAACGAACCTTAATGGTATAGAAAGGTAACAATTCCTTCATTCAATCAATTTTTATTATTAAATATCTTTTTTTTCTTTTTCTACTTCTAATCTTGTACTGGGTATCTGATATCAAGGTTGTGGTGTTTCATAACCTACCTTTATCCGAATGACCTGTGAATTCTATTCACCCTGGTTAAAGCATCTTGCTTCCGGAGTTCAAGTTCTTCGCTAACTCCATCTTGACTCAAGGGACAAGCAATTTCATTGAGACAATCCTGTAGCTCTGTCATGATTCTGTCGATCAAGATCTCTTTGTTCTGACTTGTTTACACAGCTGACTAAGGAGACTCTGTCTTAGGCTTTAGACCAGCAATCGTCTTCCTTCTCCAGTTATATTCTATGATACTCACTGCTTGGCGTATCTAACTCTCGAGAGCTAAAAATGTTTACATATATAGTGATTTTCGAGTGTACAGAGGTTTTTCCCCATATCATTCTGTAGTGTGAATCCTTCACTGTGTTGATCTTTCTCGATACGAACCAACAGCCGATTCTCTCAGTGTGTCTACCTCTATAAGATCCAACACCTTGGGTCGCTTGACTCCAAGTGTCAGGGATCAATACATAACTTCTTCCTCCTCGTCTCCCAGAAGGAAGCCGTCAAACCACTTAACGAAAGATGTCGATGACCGATTATTGTATATCTGTTCCCTCTCAGTCCTTGGCATATCTTGCTCAGAAAAATGAAAAAGAGAATGTTGAAATGTTGTACATGAAATCATCATGACTGAGGTTATAATTGCAGTTATCATACCTTAGGGAGGTATTTAGTAGAAGAAAAAAAGCTGGTTCACATCCATGTTTTCATATAAGTTCTTAAGTAATATTCAACAGTTACCTGTATGGAGAAGACACAAGATAGGGAGCGCTTGTATCCACAAGCATTTAGAACAAAAGCGAGAAAAAGTTCATAAGATTCTACAGATTGTTTTTGTATGATGATAAGAGCACTTGGGTAAACAATGTTTATTGGTGAAATTTGAAATACAGAAAATTACAGTATGTATACACAAATAGAAACTAAATGAGATGATTATGAAGAACAAGTGGCGAAACCTCTTTTCATAATCAAGTCCCACTTGGCTACAGATCCTATGTGGCTATAGATGAACGAGATAACATACGTGGACTCCACACTAGCTCAATGTAAACACCTTCCTCATCTTCAGATCATATATAAGGAAAACATTTTACCTCCAGTTAGGCAATGGAGTCTTACCTCATTAATATAGTAAATGGTATAACACATGGCAATATGATGAGAGATAAGTTTACTCACCTTCGTCTCCCATACAACCATTTTTTTTCCCTTCTCCAGTGACTCAATAGACTTACATCTATCCTTGCTATGTTTACCTCACTTGCTGAACAGTGCGAGTGGTTCAGAACCAGCGGTGTTCCGGACTGTTGCTCAATATTCCGTGTTCTCTAACTCTAGTTGCAGAGTAATATGTCTTATTACTTAAGCAGGATATTAGTGATGGATGACTGTATATAATTGCTTTCTAGAACTTGTCTTTGCCATAAGACGAAGACCTTACGTCAGCTAATTTGAATGCAGACTGATTTAGAATTACAAACAGCATGATGAGACAGACGCTATGGCACAGATGTCTTGTTGGTGTTTCAGTAATATCCACAACTCGAGATGTGTATTTCCTATGGGTTCATGGCTCGTAGTCCACAACAAGCTGCTGCTAGAATGACAGTGATCTTGAATCAAGATGTCCGTCGTCGAACTGTGTGATCGTGGAGTCTCTTTCTAACCCCGTGGGAGAGAGTAAAGAAGAAAAGATCTAACGTTACCAACTCTTTAAGCTGTCGTGTGTGTGTTCGATGCAAAATGTCGTCGGTGTTAAGATGACGATGTGAAGACGTGGGTGTAACTTGCTCTGATATCTATACTTTGGTTTCCCGTCAACGGGAGGAGTCGTCTCGTTGTTTGCTTCCGCTCTTTGTTGATGGCCTGGGTACATATACAGCTCAGATGGACGAAACTTTCTTCTCAACTAAGGAGAGAGTTCTTAACGGGTTTCTATCATCCTGAGCATCATCCACCTTCGTTTTGCATCAACTTGGGGAAAAGGTCACCATTTGTTTTGCAAATACAAAATTGATATGAGTTTCCACTGCTGAAAAAAAAGATCATTCAGTACAGAATAAAACTTTGTCTTTCCTAAACTTTTGCCACAACGAGGGATCAACGTAACCGCTGCATTCATTTTATTTCGATGTTCTTTCGCCTAGGAAAAAAGTATAGAACTAATGCAAAGTGTTAGGGTATATTTGTTATCCTGAAACTATCATCAGATCCACTTTTAAGGGAAGACTTTCAATGTAGTCCACGAGTTAGTGGGTCAGCTCTCTCTGTCACTCTCTTCCCTCAACAGTGAACATAATAACTTTAACATGTAGGTGATGGACCCCAAGTGACCAGGATGTTACTGTGTGGCTGACTGTGTGTGGCAGGCGCATGCTTCTGTGGTAAGGATAATCATTATGCGCAGATGTAATCATTATTGCTCATATGCTTCTGTAGCGTACTGGTTAGTGTTACTAAAGATGAATATACATATATATATATATATATATATATATATATATATATATATATATATATATATATATATATATATATATATATATATATATATATATATTGCAGACTTGCCCCTCTCTCCAAAACTCTTGCATTCACCTCTCTAACAACCCCATCCATAAACAAATTAAACAACCATGGTGACATTACGCACCCCTGCCGCAAACCTACAGTCACATATATTTCTTTCTTCATACATTCGTCACTTCCCGCGTCAGCGACGGAGCGTTAAGAACAAAGGATTGAGCTTTAGAGGGAATATCCTCACTTGACCCCCTTCTCTGCATGTGACTATCCGACTTTGAGAAGCCCTAATGTTGGTAATTGGAAATCCATCAGAGAAAAATAGACTTCATGAGTGAGGGTCATATCTTCTCCCAGTATTAGCCAGTCACTTATCACCAGTGCCATTCCTTAGACTCATTATTCCTTTTTGTTTGGAAACACAATGGTGAGGATGCAAGCTGGGGTATCTGTCTATGTAGGTGAGCCGAAGTTAACTCTTCTGAACCCGAGAGGCTGACAGTCCACGGTCTGACATGTGAGCCCTTTGTATTCATGTTTATATTGAACCTGAGTCTATGATGAGCATACAGTCATATGACCAGCGACTGACAGACTAAAACGATGTTTATTTTTCCTGATAGCCAGGGTCCACATGGAATGCCACGCTGTGTATACAAGCATTACGCGTCTCTTACAAGTGTAACAGACCACAAGTTAGCCAGTTTAATGCACTTTGTTGAGACACCTCCAAGATACACATGTACTTACCCAAACACTGATAGTAAAAACTGCTACTCAGTGTTAGTTGCACATACCTGGTAGATCCTTTGATCCCCAGAAAGTACCTCGAGCAGGGGTATGTAGCCGACAACCCATACTGTAGGTACAGGCCCTGCCAGCCAGCCATCTCTTCGGTACGTCTACGTCATCCTCACATGACTTGCACTCTATAACCCTCTCCAGTCTCTCTGGAAACCCATTTTCGCCACACGAGTCGTGATCTTTTTACCATCTCTTCAAATCGACTTCTTGGGTCCATCTGTCAGGCAGTATCATGTATGCAAAATGGAATTCTCTCCACTTAACATACTCTTACTGTTCCTCACAACTGACTGTATTCCTTCGTTCTTGTTTAGATTGAAAACTTTCATACTTGTTTCCAATGTCACATGTTTACCATTTACAGCTGCGACTAACGTTCTTCAAGTAAGTATCTGTCCCACTGGTATTTGTTGTGCTAATTAACCACATTAATTAGTCCTTTACCAGTAAATCGGAGATTGCTGAACAAAAATCTTTCATATGTATGACTCGGTAGCTGCATCTGTACTTATATACGTACGCAAAACTAATAGTTGAAGTTAAGTAAAATATATATGAATGATAATCGTTCAAAAGTACATTTGAAAACGAATTTTTTTTTACAGATTCTCAGGATCTCACGAAAATACAGTGACTCAGTAACTTTGTGATTCGATAGTTTAATTTTTAAATGTCATGGTAGAAATACTAAAGCTAATTACAACGACCACGTATGATTATCTCTACAATCATGAAATTGCTAATATCGCTACATCAAGCATAAAATAAACTTGGATAACAATGGAAGATTTCAGTCTTTCCTTTACATGAAGGGAAAGAGAACTGTCTTATTAATGTTAAGTTTATGTGATCGTTTTAGTATATCCTGCAGATATCTTTGTTGCCTAAATCATTATCAAAACAGCATTGTCGGAAAATCTGCTGAAAATTCCCTTACAACAACAATATGCAAAGTAGTGCAATGTTTAAGTAAACTTTGACGTGCAAGTACTGGTCTTCCAAGCGGTTTCACAATTCATGGTGAAACTCAATTTATTATTCACACAGCTGACGATCACAATTTCTTTTCATAGGATATGTAGAGACATGGTTAACGCTGATATGATTCATATACTTTTACGCGGTATTTCAGTGTTACGAAAACATAGCTTAGGCTGTCGCGAATATCTTTACGATGAAAAATACTTATTTCGTTAGTGTCTTAGTGTCTTGCATTTTGTATGTTAATGTGCTAAGAGGTACAACTGGAGGGATGTCTGATCATTATCTTATGGAGGCGAAGGTGAAGATATGTAGAGGTTTTCAGAAAAGAAGAGAGAATGTTGGGGTGAAGAGAGTGGTGAGAGTAAGTGAGCTTGGAAAGGAGAATTGTGTGAGGAAATACCAGGAGAGACTGAGTGTAGAATGGAAAAAGGTGAGAGCAAATGACGAAAGGGGAGTGAGGGAGGAATGGGATATATTTAGGGAAGCAGTGATGGTTTGCACAAAAGATGCTTGTGGCATGAGAAAGGTGGGAGGTGGGCAGATTTGAAAGAGTAGTGAGTGGTGGGATGAAGAAGTAAGATTGTTAGTGAAAGAGAAGAGAGAGGCATTTGACGATTTTTGCAGGGAAATAGTGCAAATGACTGGGAGATGTATAAAAGAAAGAGCCAGGAGGTAAAGAGAAAGGTGCAAGAGGTGAAAAAGAAGGCAAATGAGAGTCATATATAATATATATATAATGCAACGAGTCCTGAGCCCCCACCCACAACCATGCTCCACAGACCTTCCCATGCTATATATGTATACATGAAGTGTGTGTGTGTGTGTGTGTGTGTGTGTGTGTGTGTGTGTGTGTGTGTGTGCGTAGCATTTATTGATCATTAAAAGTCCTATAACATAACTGGTTTATGTAATTTATCAGAGTGTGTGATGTTATGAAAATGTTACCAGCTCCCGGTAATTTCCATGAGGAAAATAGACAGTAAATAATGAGTAGTAATGAACTGGCAGACTGGCTCCAAAGAAGGAAAAATGCTTTGTGTTGCCTTTGTTCCCAGATACCTGTATATTGATGAAAAGAAGTACGGCGAGCAGTGAATACTCGTGTGCTATGAATCATGGCAACAACACATCGTGTGTAATGTGAATCATGGCAACAGCACATCGTGTGTACCGTGAATCGTACGAGCAGTTGACATTAGTATACCAGCAGGAGGCATGTGGGATAGCGATTGTAAGTGTTCGGAGAAACATGTCTTTGGGAGCTTCATGGTGATTCTGTTGATCTATCTGGCCACACTGTGGTATTCGTGCAAGATTCGTAATATACTCACAGATTCGTAAAAGACTCACGAACAAATGCAAAGAACCTTGAAAGTGCAGGAACAAACAGACGGCTGGATCCTACGCAGGAAGCGTGTGTTTCAAGTAAGTTAAAAGGCGATATTCAGGGCGACTCGCTAAATCTTAATGCTAAATCTTAAAACTTTAAGCTGTGTTATCAGCAAGAATGCTGAAATGAAGGCAGGGAGATCAAAGGGAAGTCTGAAGTGATGCCAAGGTTTGGGGAAGGCTTTGTGAGTTCTGAAAAAAAAAAGAAACAGAATGTGAGCCATTAGGCGTTGCGAGATTTGTAAAACCAAGTGGTGAAAGCTAGACTATTGTTCGCTAGTAAAACCATGGGTGCATAACATCAAGGTGCCTTACAAACCACAAACAACTGAAATAAATTCTTGAGTTGTATAGTTCAAGAGTACAGGGCTTGGAGAAAATTTAGAACAGGCGGATCTGTAAATGAAAAAGGAAACAGTTTGAGAGAAAAGGTTGACGAGATGAAAAGAAGAGAAAGGGACTGAGGCAGTGTATATATATATATATATATATATATATACATATATATATATATATATATATATATATATATATATATATATATATATATATATATGTTGGTAAGGATCACAATTTTGCGCGTGATCAAGATATTCCTATGAGTCCACGGGGAAAGTGAAACACGATAAGTTCCCAAGTGCACTTTCGTGTAATAATCACATCATCAGGGGAGACACAAGAGAGAAATATAACTGTTATGTTTGTCTCTTGTGTCTCCCCTGATGATGTGATTATTACACGAAAGTACACTTGGGAACTTATCGTGTTTCACTTTCCCCGTGGACTCATAGGAATATATATATATATATATATATATATATATATATATATATATATATATATATATATATATATATATATATATATATATATATATATATATATGCCCGGTTATCATTATCAGTAGTGTAGTTACTTGTTCAGTCGTCCGGTAGCACCATGGTTGACCTCATGCCATGATTAAAGACAAATAAGTTAAAGATATTGATCAAATCTCCATTTCTTACCGTATTCACGTCTATACTGCTATTCTTAAACCATTCACGTACTTTGATAATACATCGGGGAGAGCGTCTACTGCGCGTCTTAGGAACAAGTAATAGAACAGGTTACTCAAGTTACATTAGGAAAGTTAATTAATGAAGATTAAATACTTATGATTATTCAGAAGTTAATCACACCAATGGTACTTCAGAGATTTATAACTAGCTCAAACTAGCATAACCTTAACTGCAGAAGTTACATCCTTCCTTCAGCTGGGGTTAGTACACTTGGTTCTTGAAAAAAAAAGGCTTCATGAAACATCCTTATGATGTCTGGTTGGGTTTGTTAGACCATTTCTTTATGGTTCCTCCGTCCTCTAGCGGCAGCCCTAAGCTGCAAACATTCCTAGAAGTCTCTACAGTAAATCATGTACGAAACAGTTCATGTCCGAAGTTCTTAAAGTTTGTAAACACAGCCACGACACGCGGAACCATCCATGTTTTGACCAAAAAATATCATCAGAGAAACAGCAGAATGCAATTATTTTTTTCTCTGCAATAGCTTTAGGTCATTTCTGATTGCGGTAGTATTGGAATAACATTCCTATGACCATCTAAAGATAACACCATTTTCGTGGTGTTTGATGTGAGAGTTATTATACAAGCCTGTGTCCTCTGGTTATTTGTACGAAAAAGACAATATCGCATGAAATTGTTTGCTCAGAAAACCATTCACACATTTCTACAGTTACGTTACCATAATCCTGATCGCCCTTGTAACTCAGAAGTATAAGTTACATGAAGTTATTCAAGTTTTCCGTATTTGTACAGTTTCTGTGACTATTTTGACCACTGACGTAGTGACCGATTCAAATCGAAAAGAATTTAGAGTGTGATTGTAAGCTGTGGTCAGCAGTTCGCCCACTGACATACGTGGGTATACAGCGTTCTCACGACGCTGCATCTAGTTCTACACAAAAAAAAAATATTAAGGCAAATGGGAAAAAGGTTTTCTGGAATGATATTCCGTTAAATTTCAAATCAAAAAATATCACTAGACCTTAATCATTTTAGTGCTGGCAAATGTCTACAATATACGCATGGCTAAATGTAAAAGGCTGTTCTCAGTCGCTTTGTCAAATAATACATCTAATGCATCAATCTCCCCCACTTTTTTTTTTCCCCCAATAGGATACTTTGTAGTTTTCGGAAACATTCAAGTATTTTTTTTTCTTTTATGTTAAATTAGACAACACGAGCAAGTAATGCCCTAATCAAGGCCATCCTATTAACGATATATATATATATATATATATATATATATATATATATATATATATATATATATATATATATATATATATATATATATATATATATGTCTTAGCCTGGACTAGTGCGAATTGGAGGGATGTGATATACCGGGAACGACGTACTGCTAATGGATTGAATCAGATCATATGAAGTGGTCAGGCGACACTATGAGGTCTCTGGGGCTTGACTCAAGGTAGGGGATTCTAGAAAATGAAACATGACAAAATACAGCCATTTCTTGTCTGTTTCTGTTATCAGTATTATTATTATTAGTAGTATTATTATCATTATTATTATTATTATCATTATTATTATTATCATCATTATTATCATTATTATTATTATTATCATTATTATTATTATTATTATTATTATTATTATTATCATTATCATTATTATTGTTATTATTATTATTATCATTATTATCATTACTATTAGTATCATTATTATTATTATTATTATCATTATTATTATCATCATTATTATCATTATTATCATTATTATCATTATTATTATTATTATTATTATTATTATTATCATTATTATCATTATTATCATTATTATTATTATTATTATTATTATCAGTATTATGATTATTATTATTATTATCATTATTATTATTATTACTATTATTATCATTCTTATCATCACGATAATTATTACTGTTATCATCATTGTCATTACAAATGTTATAATCATTGTCATCACAACTGTTATTATTAGTGATAATAAAAGCAGTAGCAGTAATAGGATCATTATCATTACTGCTACAGTGTTGGTGAAGCAATGAATGCCTCCTATTAAATACAAACGTAGTTTGGAAGTTGTGAAAGTGGCAACCCAAATACACAATAACAATAGAGTTATTGTATGAAGAAATACATTTTATAGGAATGTATTTTTATGGTAGTTCACTGCCTGTAAAGCTTTGGGTACGTGTTTTTACTTGTAGAGACCACGATACCAAAACCTTACCCACAATAAGAACTTATCTCTATACAGTTGTGTAGTTTACTGGTGATATCAAAGTCTCTTTTATCACAACTTTGGTAAAGGCTTGGGACATATATAAAAAATCTATTACAATGCTTTAAACACTCTTTTTTTTAGAAGAGGTCATCAGTAATTTCTATTTTCTATCAACTCACTGTTATAATGATCAACCATGTCTATTCATATTGTCAATTTGGATGATCTTCATAGGTCTAGAAAATGATTGAGAATTTAAAAAAATGTACAACTTACAACTTTTGAAACAGATTTATGAACTGCATGTCGAAAAGTGAGTGTGTACAGCTACGCCATGCGATAGTTCACATCAAATATCCTTTTTTCTTGTTTTGAGTCACATTTTTTTTTCTGGCAAAACGATTTTCATTTCATATAATAAAAAAAAAATGCTCTGAAAACATTGCGATGGGAGAGGAAAATGATGAAAGAGAAAAGGGAAAAAGCTGAGTGTGGGTTAAGGTGGTGGATAAAGAGAGAGGAAAGAGAGTTGAGGAGAAAAAAGAGGAAGAGAGAGAAGGGTTGAAATGATTACACAAAGGAATGTTAACAGAAACAAGAGTAATAGGTCATTGCGGAGCTCCCTGTGACGGTAGGAATGATTAGAAGGGTAAGGGTTGTTGTGATAAGAGTGAAGAAGATAAGAGATGACGTAGGGAAATACCACCTTCCATAGAAGATAGATAGCAAGAGAGAGAGAGAGAGAGAGAGAGAGAGAGAGAGAGAGAGAGAGAGAGAGAGGAGTAGAATTGAAATTATTCATGTGCTGTTATGGTGGATGAGAAAGATTCAAGTGATCTGTTTATCTATTGCTGATGTCTCACTGCGTAGAGAATGATGCTGCCAGATTGCCTATCAACTGTATGTTGAGGAGGTGTTGGGGTGGAAGGGTGAAAGTTAAAAAATAGGAGGGAGTATTGATGAAGGGGAACATGTACGAAATCATCTTAAAGAATAGTACCCATTGGTGAAAAGATTGGTGCCCTATTCTCCTTTTAAAGACTGGAATTCTGATTTCATTCGTGGAAAGTATGGAATGTTTATGTACACAAAAAATTTTCGAGCTGACAGAGCGCAAAGACCAAGGACAATTAATTAGTGCAGCATTACTTACCGTCTCGTCAGCAATATGTATCTCTATAATTATTCTTTCTTTCTCGGGTGATTACAAGAACCCTCCAGAGTAATAAGCAATGAAGAGAGGGGAAGAAAGAAGGAGATACGAAGTTGACGGAAGGAAAAACGAGGATGAAGGACGTAGAATGGAAGGTGGAAGGTGTTATGAACCAAGGCAGTGTAGTATTACGTGAGGATAAGTTACCAGTTACTGACGTAGATGAAGACGTAACACTAGATGACATGGGAGAGCGTGTCAAGTATTCTTTCTTTCTACATGTTTGTATATAATTTATAGCTTTCTACTTATATTGATTTATTGATTCTGTAACTGTTACATTGTTTTTATTGATATTAGCATTATTATTTCAATTATTTATCTCACCGTAATCATTTTCATTATCATTGTTATTCTCATTATTACTGTTATTATCATTATCATCATTACCATTACTATTACTTCATACTTGATCGCCATTCCCAGCGTCAGCGAGGTAGCGCCAGGAAAAACGAAGAAAGGCCACATTTGCTCGCATCCATTCTCCGGATGTCATGTGTAATGCACCGAAACCACACACCCTTCCATGGAATCTCCAAGATCGAGTGGAGGGAGGGTAAGGTTATGCCAAGCATGTTTATATTGCTGCAGAGATGAATCATGGTGTTTTGATGTTGTGCGGGAGGAAAAGAGTGACGTAGGTCCAGGTTAAGAGAGGAGATGTGTTCAGTACGAGACAAAGAACGAACGTGAGGATGAAGAGGGAACGGGAAGAGATGTTGAGAGCCACGACGAAATATCTGGAAAATCTGGGAAAGAGGAGGGCCCTTAGGAGCGATATACCATTCGCCCTTGCATCGAGAAAGCCATTTTGGTGATCAGAAAATAGGGATACAATAGTCTGAGACAGTGAGAGTTAAGGAGAATTGTTAAGACTCTGGAGACAGAACAAGTGAGAGCAGCGGGGTAGTAATTGGAAACGTGAGAACAATCTCATTTCTTATGGATGAGACTCAGAGTAACACACTGTTAGGACTCGAGGAGGTTACGCCATCTGAGCTTCAGAAGACCAATCACGAGGAAGATTTAGGTCCAGTGGAAGATGGGGAAACGGAGACTAGAGAGGGGGAACTGTTCAAAGGGAAATCATCATTCAATGTTAAAAACCTAAGCTGTGCAAGTTTTTTTTTATTTTCTTTGAACCAACTCATTTAGCTAAGGCCATCCGTCTTCGCGAATCTACTTATTCTATTGATATCTACTTTTGAATGAACTATAAGAATCAGTTCATTTGTCGTTAATACAATCAAAATTGCTAGTCGTCAGATGGTTTTTAATCTTTTCATTCTCATTTTGTGATTGATCATAGCATTTACTGCAGTCTGTGAATGATGTAATCTTGCTCAGAAATGAGAAGGTTTTACAAAAGTTGGTTTAATTACATGTCTCTCTAGTCGGACAGAAGAGACTCTCTCCCTGAATACGAAAACTTTCTGCTGACGAGGTTGTAACTTGAAGCTTCTCATCTGGTCAGAGATCTGCTACTTTAAGTACCCTACTTTGAGTACGCTACTTTAAGTATGTTACTTTCAGCAAGAATAAATACAAGTACGTTAAGTGCAACTACAATACTGAACACATATAAAGTACTCTCCCCACCTACTCTCCCTACGTAGAGCACTCATCCCACGTAGAACACTCCCCACCTGCTCTCCCCACGTACAGTAATCTCCCTGCATAGACACACTCACACCATCAACACACTTTGTGTGGTTCCACCCGGTGGACGTGTTGTGGCAGTCTTATATATCACTCTTATACCGGAATTCCTGGGCCAGACAGGTATATATATATATATATATATATATATATATATATATATATATATATATATATATACATATATACATATATAACATACAAACCTCCTACAGCCAGGATCGAACCCGGGACCCCTGCGCAACGGGCGGGATCGTTACCGCTAGGCTATGATTGCCCCTAATAGGGAAATGACTGTTTGACTATTGTTTTTACCACACATATCTCTTACCTTTTCATTACCAAATCATTCTCTCTAACCCTCTCACTCCGCACACCACTTCGACCAAAACACCCTATATCTGCCATTCTATCACCTAACTCATTCAACAAACCTTCAAAATGCTCACTCTATCTCCTTCTCACGTCACCGTGACTTGTTATTACCTCCCCATTAGCCCCTTTCACCGATGTTCCCATTTGTTCCCTTGTCTTACGCACTTTACGTACCTCATTCCAAAACATCTTATTTTCCCTAAAATATAATGATACTATCTCGCCCCAACTCTGATTTGCCCTCTTTTTCACCTCTTGCACCTTTCTCTTGACCTCCTGTCTCTGTCTCTTATACATCTCCCAGTCTTTTGCACTATTTCCCTGCAAATATCGTCCAAATGCCTCTCTCTTCTCTTTCACTAATAATCTTACTTCTTCATCCCACCACTCACTACCCTTTCTAATCTGCCCACCTCCCACGCTTCTCATGCCAGAAGCATCTTTTGCGCAAGCCATCACTACTTCCCTAAATACATCCCATTCCTCCCCCACTCCCCTCACGTCCTTTGCTCTCACCTTTTTCCATTCTGCACTCAGTCTGTCTTGGTACTTCCTCACACAAGTATCCTTCCCAAGCTTACTTACTCTCACTACTCTCTTCACCCCAACATTCTCTCTTCTTTTTTGAAAACCTCTACACATCTTTACCTTCGCCCCCGCAAGATGATGATCAAACATCCCTCAAGTTGCACCTCTCAGCACATTAACATCCAAAAGTCTCTCTTTCATATAATGATGAAAATAATAGTTTAGAAATCCACCGGAAGAGCAACGTGAATGGGAAAGCAATTGTCACAATGGCACAAATGAGGACCAGAATGTAAAACATGATCTGAAACTCTAAAAATCAAACAAAATCTTCTTTCACGCTCGCTAGAGCCTTCCAGATCTTTGATTATTTACAGCGTAGCTCCACTGTACTGACACGCCCGTTGACATAAGGGGAAAACGGGAACCTAACGGATAGACCGTTAATGGACCAGGTCATTGTCAATACAAGTTTAATAAACCGTGGATCTTGTTTACCGTTCACCAGCGATGGTTGGAGCAAACACCCAAAATGTTGAAGTGTTTGATGAAGTGGAGAACTGAAGATGGTCTTCCGTGTTGTTCCTGTCCTTATTTCTTGTACGTAATTCCTCTTTGGTTATCCCTCTGTCGGCAGGTGACAGCTTCGTGAGTCAAATTGTTCATCATCATTCTTCTTTTTTCTTCACTACTTTTCATGTTATTTATAACTTTTCAAGACCTCTTCTTCTTCCTTCTCATCCTTTTCTCTTATATCTTCCCTTTCCCAAACTTTTCAAGAGATTTCATCCTGACTGTATAATCATTCTATCCAGTTCTTATGTCTTCCTCGTGGTATTACTCTCGGTAAACTCTTCCTCTATTCCAGTTTACCCACAGTGTCATATTTCACAGTTTCCTGATAACGTCACATCTTCGCCTTCCATGATCCATGTCTCCGTACTTACAGATGGACGCTCATAACTAGGCACTTTAATGTACGTTTCTTAAGCTTCAGTTACGTATCACCTGAGAAGACACTCTGCTCTCTGCTCTTCTTTTTTCCTCATTTCTGCTTTGCCAATTGTAACATTTAGGTTTCGCTTCCTTGCAGAAAGTCTCCGCTGCAAGATGTAACACTTCCTGAACTCTTGAAATTCTCCTACTTTTGATTTATAATGCATTTAACACACACACACACACACACACACACACACACACACACACACACACACACACACACACACGCGCGCGCGAAAGCATACAAACACAGACCCTCGAACATGGCCATATACACATCCAAACCAAGACACGAATACATAACTCCACACACAACTATTAAAGCACGCACATATATACGTTCACAAGCACGCACACAGATATATGCATGTATAGATGTATGCACGCTAGTACATAGGCCAAAGGGAATGCATATACAGAGAGAGAGAGAGAGAGAGAGAGAGAGAGAGAGAGAGAGAGAGAGAGAGAGAGAGAGAGAGAGAGAGAGAGAGAGAACACAGAATCTTCACAAGTAAGTTGTAAACAGATCTTAGCCTTTCCCTGTCGAGACTGAAGTTGTGAGTCTTGCAGGTGAGTGTGGCCAGGTTCATAACCAGTGACTCTCTGTTAGTCATCTCCTTCCTCTTCATCTTCACTATGCCCAACTATACTGGTAAGCTTATATCCCGTCCATTTACGTAATCCATTTCATTAACGATATATCAAAACCACTATCGTGTATCTCTCTGTTGTACTCCTGTACTGTACGACGGTATTCTGTCTCCATGACTGATAGCTGTAGAGTAGGGAGGAAACGACAAATGGAAGAAGGAAAGACCGAAGTAGGACAAAGGGAGAAATAAGATTTGGAGAAGGTTTGCCTGAAGAAAGTTCTGGTCTGGCGGAGTGTCAGATGAAGGTCGTGTGGCAGCGCGGTAAGGCAGGGCTAACAGATCATGGAAATGCCCTGAAGACTCAGTGAGGGTACCAGTGGTAGTACACATCCCTGTCTCCCGTGTGTGGGCGTATGTTCCCCTCCCTAACGAAGTGTCTCCTGGGATCTACGCCGAGAATACCGTCAGACTGAATATTGTCAGAACCAAAGAGTATTCATCGCTACCAGGAATATCTTTTCTCATTTGTATTTTTTTCTAAGCTGTAGAATATAACTGTGTATAACAAATAACAACAATATCATGAGTGGAAGAAAGAAAACATTCACAAAAACGTATCATAAACAACGAAGAAAATGTGAGTCGTTTTCCCAGAAACTTTATAGTTACGATGATCTTAATGGAAGGGAAAACAGACATATCTTTGTGTACATATCAAATAAAGAAACATTCTTACAGGAGAAATAAAGTTCCGTGAATGAAGAGGTGAGGTATATCTTCAGTCAATAGAACACACATAAGATCTCAATTCATCGCAATTATGTAATAAGCTTCAGCCTAGGCCATGAAACATTAGAATCTGGAATGGAACAAATATGAAATGTCTCACGCAAGAACGTATGACAGAACGTCCATGTGATACTGTAAGCAGACACGCGGTTCATATACAAAGCACTGCTGTACAACGGGGCATGTCAAAAAGAGGACATTACCTGGGAAGATATCTATTACCCCAATAGCCCTGATATCACACGTGAAATAACACAGTACTGGGAGAGAGAGAGAGGTACCTCACCACTGAGCCTACAGTCTTGTCCATGAAGCGATGTGGCACACAAGAAGATAGAATAACAGGAATAACATGACCCATAACAACGGAGTGAAAACATCTCCCCCCAGAAGCGACACATGAGTGGGATTATTCTTTCTCTTAATGAGAAAAAAAAAAAACTTTTTATTTCCTCAAGTTTGTTCCAGTGGACTCTTCCAGGAATGAATGTGTTTTTTTTTTTGTTTGTTTCTTTATCAAAAGACAAACATGGATTCATTTACGCCACAAGTGGGCGTTCCTGCATGCTGTAGTATTGATTGACGTTGTCATTTTGAGGCCGTTTCAAATGTGTCGCTTTACATCTATGTACTCGTGCATGAATTCCAGCCCATCAGGCCTCAGTGAGAGGTCTGTGAGTCCACCTCGGGTTGGCATTTTAAATAGTTTTTCTTTGTGTTGTAGGATATGAATTTGTTCCTCTAAATAAGACAAGAAAATTCTAATATTTTCATGTTCGCTGAGACAGTATGGGTAACTGAATGCACCAGTCTATCTCACTGACGTTATCTGTCTATCTATCTATCTGTCTATTCATCTCTCTCTCTCTCTCTCTCATTATTTATTATACTTTGACGCTGTCTCCTGCGTTAGCAAGGTAGCGCAAGGAAACAGACGAAAGAATGTTCTAAGCCACCCACATACACATGTATATACATAAACGCCCACACACACACATATACATACCTATACATTTCAACGTATAAATACTTATACATACACAAACATATAGATGTATTCATGTTCAATACACCGAAACCACAGCTCCTTTTCCACATCCAGGCCCCACAAAGCTTTCCATGGTTTACCCCAGACGCTTCACATGCCCTGGTTCAATCCACTGACGGCACGTCCGACCCCGATATCCCTCATCGTTAGAATCCACTCTATTCCTTGCACGCCTTTCACCCTCCTGTATGTTCAGGCCCCGATCGCTCAAAATCTTTTTCACTCCTTCCTTCCACCTCCAATTATATATATTCATATTTCATTGATCATACTTTGTCACTGTCTACCGCGTTAGCGGTGTAGCGCAAGGAAAAGGAAGAAAGAATGGCCCAACCCACCCACACACATATGTGTATACATACATGTCCACACACGCATATATACATACCTACCTATATATATATATATGTATATATATATAACACCCAAGCCTAATCTAGGTGCCCATTTCATCTACCAACCCCTAAAGAGGGGGATGAACAGCTATGTTAACTGTGGACCGATTGCCGTAACCGACTGCGAACCAGCTTGCTGGACCCCGGGCGGCCCTTTATTGCGTCACGGTTAGCTTCGCTAGCCACCACACCACGGATTACTCCCAGTATTACGTTATGATAGCATCTCGACACGAGACATGTGAGAGAAAGATAAGATATAAGATTAGAAAGCAAGACGCTGTGCCCTGGACGCCGTCTTCAGCGACGTGGGAGTAAATAATGTTTTTCACTTCATTAACTGATGGTTTATATCCCCTTTACGCAGGGATGAATACAACGTGAGGTTCATTACTTGAGAGGCAATTAGTGAATGATATACAGAAAGAAACAGAATGTTTTTTTTTCTTTTCCCTTCGCTCCGGTGGATAAAGATTTAGCTTTACCGTGAGATGAAAATCTTTTTTTTTTGAATCATCACACGGCCAGTAGCCACGTCACTCGATAATTGGTAGCTATTTCTTCAGAGGGAAATCGTTTTTTCTAATGGTACTACGGTGCGGTGAGCTAATGGTCTCTCTCTCTCTCTCTCTCTCTCTCTCTCTCTCTCTCTCTCTCTCTCTCTCTCTCTCTCTCTCTCTCTCTCTCTCTCTGCAGCCGGTTACATATGTTTTTTCTTTTTTTTCTGAATCTATATATATATATAAACCTCTTTTTCGTTTGTCAGGAACACAATTACTCAGGAGATATTTTTGACCTTTTTTTTTCTCCTACAGTGAGGGAGCCAGACAATCCTTCTGTGTGTTGAGGGAGACAGACTGTCCTCCTGTGTGTTGAGGGAGACAGACTGTCCTCCTGTGTGTATTGATGGGCTGGTGGACGGTAATGTAAGATGCTACAATGATGGTCCAGCTCCCGGGAGGTGAAGATCAGATAATATCTGGTGTCAAAATTTCTTTTTTGTGTTGGGGGCTCTTCTCACTGACGGAAGTCCTCATCTAGAGCCAGGAAACAAAGGAAATGAGGCAGAAGAAAAGAAATGATAAGTAATATCCCATATCAGAAGGTGAGGAAGGGTGTCAGGGAAGTGGAATAAAGAATAAGCAAGACAGACGTACGATGTATGTGGGGAGGAGAGATGATAAACATTCAGTCAAGCTTTGTGGTTATGACGAAGAAAAAAAAAATAAAGCAATGATTTTGATGACACCGATGACATCAAGTTCATTTCGAGCGGTGCCATCAACATTCTTGAATCATGATTGGTGTGCTTTCCTTGCCTGCTGCTGTCTCGAAGCTACTGACACGTAGGGTGTAAGATGGATCCGGCCACCACAACGACACTCTATATTCACAAGGGTCGTACTTCCGTAGGTGGCAATGGTCTACAACTTTCTACCACAGGGGATATCAGCTGGGGCTGGCCATCACTTCAACACTCGTAAGTCTGGAGGTTAGTACGTTTCTGAGATGCTGTGGCAAGAGGGAATGGGGGGGTGTAAGTTGGTTCTGTGCATCACCGTAACTCCCTAGGCGGCTGCTGTCCACAACCTACTGACATGGAGGAGGTAAGTTGGTTCTGTGCATCACTGCAGATCTCCTTAAACAGCTGCTGCGTACTACTGACACGGAGGGTGTGGGTGCAAGTCGGTTTCTACATCACTGGAACTCTCCCTGAGTGGCTGTTATCCATAGCCTACTGACAGAGCACTTAAGCACCTAGATGTCAGGGGGTTAGTATATTTCACAAACCAAACAAAAACCATTTTGCTATTAAAGAATTCCAGAGGTCTTTAGGATACACAACCATTTCCAGTAAATCTTCTTTGGTCACATGGATCATACTTCGCCCTCGCCAAATTTGGGGATTTAGTTACTCAGACTTGGTTGACATTAGCTTTTCATAACGTATGATAAGATTAGACTCTGGGTTATGTCTTGACACAGAACGTTGCTTGCACATTAACCATTAAACTTTTCACGATCTCATATGAATTTTTTTTTCAATTTTTTCCGTATTTTCGTTGCCCGTTGTATATTCCAGTTATACATATATACACAAACACCATTCCAACTTACTTTGCATAATAACTATTTATGTGGGGCTTTTTCCCAGGCTTTCTGAAACTCCAAATATATAAACTCTGGTTCCAGTTCCCACATTGCTATAGATTCTAAAGTGAGATTTCAGTAGATCAGTAAATTATGCTGATTGTCTCGTTTTATCTTTCAGCTGAGAATTTCATGAACATTTATCGAATCGTATTCTCCTTAATTTATTCCAGTAGAAAGAAATTTCCAACTTTTTGTGTTCCTTTTGTTTTTGCTACATTTTATAACAGGCACGTCACTTTCTGTCATAGATATAAAGAATGAGTGACGAGGGAAAATGCCATCTTTGTATTCTTCATTCATTCCCACACTGTGGTCTGTACTTCATATGTTCCATTTGATTGGTTAGAATTTTTCTTTTGCAGAAATTCTGAACGTGTAGTATTTCATCTTCATACGGGTATTATTTTGTTCCTATTAAGGAGTTTAGTAAGCGAGAAGAAGGAGGATTAATATGTCTTCTGTACCATAGACTGACGTGAATAAATTTACTGTATCAAAGGCTACCGAAGCATTTCATTTTGTTGATTTACTTCCAAGATTTGATCCACATTCTTCATATCAATGGATTTTTGGACAGAATATCATATTAGTTAGATAATGCTGTGCTTGTCTTACTTTGCTCTATCACGAAGAAATCTACAACAGCAATTGTAAATCAGTTAAGACAAATTGACTCCATTTTGATATTGATATGTCAGAGTTTTCAGTTTCCGAGATATAAACACAAAAATCGTTCGTTGGAAAAATTTTGCTTATTATGTATAATCAAAAATTCTTCTGGGTTGATTCTATTTGCCTGTTTGACAAATAATGTTAATGTTCTTGTCTTTTAAGAATTTTTTTTTGTTTCCTCATTTTCTCTATAGTTTGCTTGAGGACAGAGAAAACCTTGGTTAGTTCAATGTTCATTCTAATTTTTCGTATGAACAGATTTTCTTTATCTTGTGGATATCCTTCAATTGAATGTACAGCTTCTTATATTACATTTTGTCTTTCTTTTTTTTCCTCTGGACTATTTTCTGGAGTCGCTGAGACATGTTTTCAAAAAAACAGCCACACACATGCCCTTCGTGTGTGTATCAAAACGTTTTTATCATCCACACACACATCCCCTTCGTGTCTGTATCAAAACGTTTTTATCGTACAACGTTTCTGAGACCTTTGCACTTTTCTCCAAACATTTGCAGCTCCATAGCTCTGAACTTGTGTTTAATTTCCTGTGTATTCAGTTTAAAATTCACGGTAAATCTGACTGTAACATTCTGGCTCACAGGCTACGTTCTCTTTTTCGTAGGAATGTATGAAAGTTGAAACTGATACTAAGTTTACTCTGGGTTGGTTTATTCATAGGTTAGTGAAAATAACCGTCTCTCACAAAACCTATAAGGGTGTCTTCCTCATTATTCCCTTCATTTTAACCCTGGTTAAACACCTAAATGCAGGTTGACAAGACATACACCATTATTACATCTTCCCTCTTTCTTATTCGTTTTCTTTCATAACAAAATTGTATTGTCCTTCTTCAGAAAGTCTGTCTCGGATATACAAAGTCTACGATCTTATATCACTTTGGTTTTGGTTACAGCTGTACTGTTGGCTATAGCTGTACTGTTGGTTATAGCTGTACTGTTGGTTATAGCTGTACTATTGGTTATAGCTGTATTGCTGGTTATGGCTATATCATGGATTATAGCTATAATGTTGGTTATAGCTATATTGCTGGTTATAGTTATAATGCTGTTTCATACTGCTGGTTATAACTATATAGCTGGTTATAGCTATACTGAAAATCATATGTAAACTCTTCGTCTGTCTCCGCGGTCGTATAGTCCAGCTGTGCATCGAGTACTGTCCTTTAAGCAGTTGATTCATATCTTCCACGTATTTGTCCACGTCTAACCACAAAAATGTCCTGGGTTTGAGGCAGTTGCACCAAGTTCATCTCCTTATCTTGAAATAACACATCATGATAGCGTCAATGAAGAGGCAATTTTACCTTAAATTTTGTACTTGAAGATCTTGAGTAAGCACTTGTATGATCTGTGCTCAATGATGCTGTTTAGCTTAAATGATCTCAGATAGTTGATCTAACGGAGCTTGCTCGTTTCCTCATGGGCCTCTGCACAGACAACATGCATAACAAGACTTCCTGGTCTTAGAATGAGCCTTAACAATTGAGGAAGGTGTTAAAGCTGTTTCGTTCTTGCTTCTTAATGACAATGGTAGTTGATAGACTTAATAACAACCAACCATCAGGGTTTCCGAATATCACAACACCGTATGTTTTGGTATCTTGTGACCTTCTCTGAATATCTCAAGGGAATATCCTCTCGCTGATATTTGACGGGGGCCACGAGACCCGAGTTACATGTCTTTTATGTAATATTCTTCAAGCGAGCAGGTCTTACATAAATTAGGTGCAGCTTGGCTCCGAGTGTACCTCTTTCCAAAGAGATTCCTCAAATGGTTAATCCATTTAGCATTCATAATCAAAAACATCTCTCTTTCATCTCTGTTACATCTTCATGAATATTCTTGTAATTTCCTCCGCCAAATGTAAAGGACTAAAAATGATTCTGATGTAGAATATGGCATGGCACGACGTCGAGCAAATGCCTTAACAGATCTGGACTCATTAATTAGAGAAAAGATCTTAATGTAGTTCGTGATTTCGAAACATATTCCATTAAAGAGAAGAAAAATTGAATGGGAGATTAATTCAACTCGAGTATATTGACAACGCCACGGGGCAAATAGTCTGGAAGAGACGTTTATTATCACTCACGCATCTCTGTATTAGTCTACATCCTTGTATGTATCGACCACAATGTCACATCCCCACTGCCTGTTGCCTTGCCATCCGCGCACAACACTTGTCTTTGAAGTTGCTGTCGATCGGCTATTTTTCATCTGCCAAGACGATCCCTTTCGTATGATCCAGAATAAATGCTTTATGTCCAGTACTATTAAGAGCAACGGGTAACGAAACATTCTGAATACCCAAGTATGAGGAGAATGCGGAAAAAATCGGTAAAAATTGTTGAGCGTTCGGAACACGGCTCACGCCCTAAGGCGATTGGACTTTTCAAGCATTCTGGGCCTCAGAGGATCACATCGGGTTACATATTAATGGAGCAGACCTTCCCTCGCCGCATTGGAGTTTAATGCTTTCTAAGAAAGTATTGTTGGACGTATGTATATATGATAGAAGGTCGAGATGGACGTATCTATACTGCAGTTCTGTATGGACAAAAAAAAAGATCTTTGATAAAGAATCAGTCTTCGATATATCGGCAATTAATTTCATCATTTATCATTTACTGGCATTCTCCGTCGTCTATATAAATGTTAGGCAGACAATGGTGTTCAGTTTCACTAGGTGTCAGGGACTTGTATTTCTTTTGTAAGGAGAGATCTACATAGACCTAACTTGGAGGAGAGTGTGTGTTCACACACACACACACACACACACACACACACATATATATATATATATATATATATATATATATATATATATATATATATATATATATATATGTTAGCATATTTCGGGAGCAGGTTTTCTCTAATGGACATGGAAATGAATACGACAACATGTTTGCGTTTTGCATATCATATCCTACTTTTGTGACGCCTCTGTGAAGGCGAAAGTTTGAATGTGGTATATGGAGAATTATGGACAACTGGTGTTTGAGCACCCACCTAATGGCAGAATAATACTGAGAAAATTAGAGAACATAAGAAAGAAGATTAATGATTAGATATGATGCACAGGGAGCCATGAACTTAACAAAACCTGAAGGCCATTCTTCTCCAAACATACGAGCGTTTCTGAACGAATCCCATGAAAAGGCTGTTGTGGTTGCGAGGCCCTGTATTGTGTGTACTGTTTCGTCGTCTGCTGTACTCAGGAACACAACCTTGATTATATAGCTTTTCTCAAACTATACATCAACGGAGGTGACAGGCAACACACGTATAGATCTCCACCAGATGTCTGCTCCTCTTCCAGGCGTTCACTTTGGATGTAAGGCACCTTGAAATGATGTCGGTCTCACCATAATTGACTGATGTGCCGTACAACTGATAAATCATAGCAGGATGGTAAGATTTCTGTGGATAATATACGCTGGTATTCCCAGCAAGTAGGAGGAGCAAAGTGAAGAGCTGCAGAAACATTATACTCATTAAGTCTCCAGATGAGTGAGGAGGGAACGGTTTGGAGCAGCTAGGAGGTTCTCATGTGGAAAGCCCCACACACACACACACACACACTTGGGCCTCCATGTTGTAATGGTTAGCGTTAGACACAAATCAGCACGGTTCGAGTCCTGGGCGAATGCCCAACCCATCTTCATTCACCCCCTCAGTACTCGTTCGATAATTGGGTAGTTGGGTTTGACTGGTGGGTGTGTGTGTGTGTGTGTGTGTGTGTGTGTGTGCAAATACTAATCATAAACAATATATATATATATATATATATATATATATATATATATATATATATATATATATATATATATATATATATATATATATATATATATGTATATATATATGAGAGAGAGAGAGAGAGAGAGAGAGAGAGAGAGAGAGAGAGAGAGAGAGAGAGAGAGAGAGAGAGATAACTAAAGATTTAATTTGCAATGAATTTTCCAATAAGTTCTAACAACTTCATCATTTACAGTTGAACGTCAGTCAATAAACACCGTATCATTCCCTGGTTTCAGACTGGTTTGATGACAGTACAAACTGAAATGACAACAACATATAATTATGTTTTGCCCTTTGAGGTCAAGCCTTGTACAATGATAACAGGGAATTAACTTTACTCTCATTACTTGCTGTAGATTTTCTTGTAGTTTTTTTGTATTTCAAGTTTGTAAAATGTATATTGGTTATGAGATCCACTCCTTTAGAAAATTCTGCAGTTGATTCGCAATGTGTCAAGCATTCTTCACTCTGACAAATGACCTTAAATTATGGTCTTAAGTCGATGTTCATTAGTAACACACACACACACACACACACACACACACACACACACACACACACACACATCACACACATCTTTAAGTAAATCACCATCATTTCAGCCATCACTCTACTGAAGGCAGCGAGGCTTGGAGAGGCAGTGATCGGTCTTGTTATGAAGCTTCACCAACATGTGAATCACTGCTTCTCAATGATCATCATCAGCTCCAGAGCGATCACTGCACCACACATCGACAGTGATGAAGTCCAAACACAAGGCCATCATCTTGTCTCTCAGCACAGTAGACACTGCAGGTAACGTCTTGTCCCTGAATCAACGTCATTCATGATTTCATATTCCGGTATTTTTGCTTCTCTCATCTTCCCTGCATCGCCTCCTCCCCATCTGCCCTATCGCGTATATAGGCATTGAGGGAGCGATTCTTCCTTTTGACCCAGCCATCAGTAGCCATCCTCAGATCCGTTCAGTGACCAAACGTCTTTCTCAAGAGAGTCACCTTAAAGCCATGATTAAATGTTTCGTGTACCAGAGAATAGAAATATATTCAACAACGTTGCTACCGTAATGTCTTTCTTCACTGCGATGGGACAAACACGAAATGACACTATGTATCTCTGCTTTCAAGTCTTACGTGGGTTTATGACACCGTATTCCTCTGTACCCTATATGATGTTGAAGTACTTAACTCATATATACAAATACAGATAACTGTGTATCAAAGTCAACTGCACGGAAAATACTGTTAACTTGATGATTTGTATGAAAGATACAAGTAAAGTGGGTGATATTCCTTCCAGTTTGCTGTGTCCTTATACTCAAATACAACTTAATTGACCTACGAGTTGGAAAGAAAAAGAACCAAAGCTAGATGGATCAGAATAGCAGGTGAGAGTTCATAATTTCAGAATTATCTTATGTTGTAGTTACATGTTCGTCCTGTGAGTACATTAAAGAGAGATGAGCCCAGCTATTTACGTATTCATTACCTGTTAAGCTACGAACTCATTTACGCAGAGCTTATCTTAGCTTTAGTTTCCAGATTGAGTCCCGCATGCGCCAACATATATCAAAGATAGTCTGGACAAGCAGAGGGAGGTTAGCATTGCTTTTATTATTCCAACTAAAATCGTTACTAAAACGAGACTGGATTTGCACAGCCTATCCAAACAAAACCGATTTGCATGACCACACTCCCACACAGCCCTAGGCTGTCAGAGTTGTACTATATGTGATTGTTAGGTTTTTGATCTTAGCATTATGTGAATTGCCTCTGGTTAGGCAACATGGTAATCAGACCTAAGTAGAATAGCAGTTAATCTTCAGTTAAGTAAGTCTAATATTACGGATATTTAAGAAACATAATTTTTCCAAATTAAGCAATTAGTGATAAACTGCATCTTCTGTCTTGCATGAGTAACGAAGATATGATCAGCTTAAATCTTCACATGTGAACAGGGATCACTCAAGTGTTTTGTGGTGATATGATCATTCAAGTTACATTTTGTGTCCTACACATCCCTGACATTGAGGCTATGGACGACATACGAACTACTGTTTACTAATACGATCCTGCAGCTTACGTGTTGCTGTATATTGTGAAAATGTGTAAGAGGGATTTAGAATACGTGAGTGATATGTATCATAATACTCCTCTTGCAGTTGGTATAATCTGTAAGATGCTTCGATTGTCATCTTATTTCGAAAAAAAAAAAGATGATTACATGAGAGGTAATAATGAATATAATGATAATAATAATGATAATAATAATAATAAGAAGAATGATAATAATAATGATAATAATAATGATAATAATAATGATAATAATAATGATAATAATAATGATAATAATAATGATAATAATAATGATAATAATAATGATAATAATAATGATAATAATAATGATAATAATAATGATAATAATAATGATAATAATAATGATAATAATAATGATAATAATAATGATAATAATAATGATAATAATAATGATAATAATAATGATAATAATAATGATAATAATAATGATAATAATAATGATAATAATAATGATAATAATAATGATAATAATAATGATAATAATAATGATAATAATAATGATAATAATAATGATAATAATAATGATAATAATAATGATAATAATAATGATAATAATAATGATAATAATAATGATAATAATAATGATAATAATAATGATAATAATAATGATAATAATAATGATAATAATAATGATAATAATAATGATAATAATAATGATAATAATAATGATAATAATAATGATAATAATAATGATAATAATAATGATAATAATAATGATAATAATAATGATAATAATAATGATAATAATAATGATAATAATAATGATAATAATAATGATAATAATAATGATAATAATAATGATAATAATAATGATAATAATAATGATAATAATAATGATAATAATAATGATAATAATAATGATAATAATAATGATAATAATAATGATAATAATAATGATAATAATAATGATAATAATAATGATAATAATAATGATAATAATAATGATAATAATAATGATAATAATAATGATAATAATAATGATAATAATAATGATAATAATAATGATAATAATAATGATAATAATAATGATAATAATAATGATAATAATAATGATAATAATAATGATAATAATAATGATAATAATAATGATAATAATAATGATAATAATAATGATAATAATAATGATAATAATAATGATAATAATAATGATAATAATAATGATAATAATAATGATAATAATAATGATAATAATAATGATAATAATAATGATAATAATAATGATAATAATAATGATAATAATAATGATAATAATAATGATAATAATAATGATAATAATAATGATAATAATAATGATAATAATAATGATAATAATAATGATAATAATAATGATAATAATAATGATAATAATAATGATAATAATAATGATAATAATAATGATAATAATAATGATAATAATAATGATAATAATAATGATAATAATAATGATAATAATAATGATAATAATAATGATAATAATAATGATAATAATAATGATAATAATAATGATAATAATAATGATAATAATAATGATAATAATAATGATAATAATAATGATAATAATAATGATAATAATAATGATAATAATAATGATAATAATAATGATAATAATAATGATAATAATAATGATAATAATAATGATAATAATAATGATAATAATAATGATAATAATAATGATAATAATAATGATAATAATAATGATAATAATAATGATAATAATAATGATAATAATAATGATAATAATAATGATAATAATAATGATAATAATAATGATAATAATAATGATAATAATAATGATAATAATAATGATAATAATAATGATAATAATAATGATAATAATAATGATAATAATAATGATAATAATAATGATAATAATAATGATAATAATAATGATAATAATAATGATAATAATAATGATAATAATAATGATAATAATAATGATAATAATAATGATAATAATAATGATAATAATAATGATAATAATAATGATAATAATAATGATAATAATAATGATAATAATAATGATAATAATAATGATAATAATAATGATAATAATAATGATAATAATAATGATAATAATAATGATAATAATAATGATAATAATAATGATAATAATAATGATAATAATAATGATAATAATAATGATAATAATAATGATAATAATAATGATAATAATAATGATAATAATAATGATAATAATAATGATAATAATAATGATAATAATAATGATAATAATAATGATAATAATAATGATAATAATAATGATAATAATAATGATAATAATAATGATAATAATAATGATAATAATAATGATAATAATAATGATAATAATAATGATAATAATAATGATAATAATAATGATAATAATAATGATAATAATAATGATAATAATAATGATAATAATAATGATAATAATAATGATAATAATAATGATAATAATAATGATAATAATAATGATAATAATAATGATAATAATAATGATAATAATAATGATAATAATAATGATAATAATAATGATAATAATAATGATAATAATAATGATAATAATAATGATAATAATAATGATAATAATAATGATAATAATAATGATAATAATAATGATAATAATAATGATAATAATAATGATAATAATAATGATAATAATAATGATAATAATAATGATAATAATAATGATAATAATAATGATAATAATAATGATAATAATAATGATAATAATAATGATAATAATAATGATAATAATAATGATAATAATAATGATAATAATAATGATAATAATAATGATAATAATAATGATAATAATAATGATAATAATAATGATAATAATAATGATAATAATAATGATAATAATAATGATAATAATAATGATAATAATAATGATAATAATAATGATAATAATAATGATAATAATAATGATAATAATAATGATAATAATAATGATAATAATAATGATAATAATAATGATAATAATAATGATAATAATAATGATAATAATAATGATAATAATAATGATAATAATAATGATAATAATAATGATAATAATAATGATAATAATAATGATAATAATAATGATAATAATAATGATAATAATAATGATAATAATAATGATAATAATAATGATAATAATAATGATAATAATAATGATAATAATAATGATAATAATAATGATAATAATAATGATAATAATAATGATAATAATAATGATAATAATAATGATAATAATAATGATAATAATAATGATAATAATAATGATAATAATAATGATAATAATAATGATAATAATAATGATAATAATAATGATAATAATAATGATAATAATAATGATAATAATAATGATAATAATAATGATAATAATAATGATAATAATAATGATAATAATAATGATAATAATAATGATAATAATAATGATAATAATAATGATAATAATAATGATAATAATAATGATAATAATAATGATAATAATAATGATAATAATAATGATAATAATAATGATAATAATAATGATAATAATAATGATAATAATAATGATAATAATAATGATAATAATAATGATAATAATAATGATAATAATAATGATAATAATAATGATAATAATAATGATAATAATAATGATAATAATAATGATAATAATAATGATAATAATAATGATAATAATAATGATAATAATAATGATAATAATAATGATAATAATAATGATAATAATAATGATAATAATAATGATAATAATAATGATAATAATAATGATAATAATAATGATAATAATAATGATAATAATAATGATAATAATAATGATAATAATAATGATAATAATAATGATAATAATAATGATAATAATAATGATAATAATAATGATAATAATAATGATAATAATAATGATAATAATAATGATAATAATAATGATAATAATAATGATAATAATAATGATAATAATAATGATAATAATAATGATAATAATAATGATAATAATAATGATAATAATAATGATAATAATAATGATAATAATAATGATAATAATAATGATAATAATAATGATAATAATAATGATAATAATAATGATAATAATAATGATAATAATAATGATAATAATAATGATAATAATAATGATAATAATAATGATAATAATAATGATAATAATAATGATAATAATAATGATAATAATAATGATAATAATAATGATAATAATAATGATAATAATAATGATAATAATAATGATAATAATAATGATAATAATAATGATAATAATAATGATAATAATAATGATAATAATAATGATAATAATAATGATAATAATAATGATAATAATAATGATAATAATAATGATAATAATAATGATAATAATAATGATAATAATAATGATAATAATAATGATAATAATAATGATAATAATAATGATAATAATAATGATAATAATAATGATAATAATAATGATAATAATAATGATAATAATAATGATAATAATAATGATAATAATAATGATAATAATAATGATAATAATAATGATAATAATAATGATAATAATAATGCAGCCCTGTTATACCACGGCCACATCAGGCATAGCCATATCCGCCACTGCATTCTGAAAGCCACTAATAATGAACATAACATAGGCTTTACTTCCCAAAATAAGTTTTCTTGTGAGCATCTAGATCATATCTAATGGGGGTTTCAATTCGCCCAGTTACGGAATTCTGCTCACATATCTGGGTTGTTTCCTCCTCCACTTCTCTATTGGCCAGAGTGGAATCAAAAGCCTTCCGTTTCATTAGCTCTCCAGGGATTACGTCTCCACCACCATCCATCTTCGACCCTCATGATATTGCTGTCCTTCTCTCATTTGAGTGGGTCTAACTCCTTCATGAGCCTCCACACTCCCACTGTGTTTATTTTCAATGTTTTCTAAAGGCATTTCCTATCAACCAGGCTTGTAATTGTTGTACCTCTGGGTATTCGATATTAATATCGTGTGTGTGTGTGTGTGTGTGTGTGTGTGTGTGTGTGTGTGTGTGTGTGGCGTGATATGTGCTATGATGAAGTAATTTCCTTCTTGATTCAAGAGTTGACTATTTTCACCGCACATCTTGCCTGTGAAGGACAGAAAAGTCATAAGACACACCTGGATGAAATGCTGAAACGTTTCTTGAGATCTAAAGTAAATTTTTTCGTTTTGTGAAAATATGAATATTTTCACCAAACTATAATGGAGATGTCTCGAATTTAAAAAGCATATCCAAAACCTTTTGAAAATATAATGAGTGACAGTCTATTACCCTTAGGGACTTCATAACCTGATGTTGCTCTATAATGATGCAAGAATCTTTACGCTGGTGAAGAAAAGTATATACAGAGTGTTCCCTCGAGCTATGCTGAACCATCTTGTCTGGAACCACTGTATTTAATATCTGCATTTTGAAAAACATTTCGTGTTTGAGCCAGCCGGCGATGCCTGTAGGATACGTATCATTGCAATGTATTCGCCATGCGTTCGTCTGTCTGTCATCCGTTCGTTGTCCTCCAGGTTCTCATCCGTCTCTCCATCATCCGTCAGTTCCTTGTCTGACGTTATCTATGTCTGCTTATCATCTATTTATATTCATCCGCTGTATAAATGTTACTAGTTCAATAACTTAACCTCTTTTTCATATCTGTCTATCAGGAGGACGTGGGTATCATATAATCACATAGTGACTTCGATGATGGGCGACCTTGTTGTTGCTAGGTTTGATTATGTAAGTCTGAATGAAATCTGCCGAATTTTCATTTGAGACTCATCCCCGTTATGATTAGGAGTTGGTATGATGATGAGGGAAAATCCTCATATGACAGTGAGGTATGGTCTCACTTCACTCACTTCACTCGTAGACCTGAGCAGTACCAGGTAAGTGTCAGATATACATACCCTTTGTCACCTCACTCGTAGACCTGAGCAGTGTCAGATGAGTGTCAGCCATACAAACCTCTGGGAGGTCGTTCAGGTAAATAGATATTTTCCTCGTTCTATAGAGACGATATAGGCTAATGGTGTTTGTGCTCACCTTAGACACCTTGACATCTGTATCATTGAACATGCAGAGGAGCGTGAACGCACCGAATAACTTTACAACATTTTGTGTTAGACCCAGAATCAGCTAAGCTCACTATCATTTCAATGTAACGGTTTCTATACTGTGGTAAAGGTAAAGAAAAATAGTTTAGTTAAAGTATTCTTTCTACCCCTGCCAGTAGCACCTCCTCTCGTTACTCTAACACACTACTATACGCTCACAACCTTTCAAATTTTCATGAATTTTCAAAGAGTAAAGTGTTCACTGGTACAGGATAACCTTCAGAAAATTGAAAGTAAACAAATTTCTCCAAAAAAATTCATGGAAACTTACCAGCTTCTGCCCTTTGACTTGGCTTTGGCTTGTGGTTTGTTGGTTTAGGCTTCATCCATCCAAATACCAGTCAGAGGGAAAAACGAGGAAGTCTTGCACTTCCTGGCCTAGTTCACTCTTGTATATTTCCTGTATTTTCTTTGTAATAACATCTTACGTTGAGTGACTCGCTGTGGTCTACATTTCGTGCAAACTATTCGCTGGTACTTTGTGATATCATCGTTCTTGACATATCTGGTTTGTGAGGAAAGATCCATATGGATTATTCTTAGGTAACCTGTAGATTGGTCGATGCTTAATAGTATGCTAATTACACACAACACTTAATCTTAATTGATCTTTGAGTAGATAATGATTTACAATATTTTCCTTCAAATGAGACGATATACTTTTTTGTTCAGCATAATTATTAACATATGTCTGACTAATATGTCTTGTTTTTATATATATATATATATATATATATATATATATATATATATATATATATATATATATATATATATATATATATATATATATATATATATATATATATATACACCAGTATTTCACTGAAGCAATTTCTAATATGATTTGAATATAGTTACGATTCTTTCCATTCCCAGAATCTCTGCATATTATAATATTGAGCATGAAATGAAACTTCAGTCTATATAATTTCACCTCTGCTGACACCTTCCATAAGTCGTAGTAATTAATATATCTCGTTCTTGGAAAATCTAGAGTCAGAGTGAGACCCTCTTTCCTTCTCCCTCACGTCACAACAATAGCGGACACGAAGAACGTGTGACCAGTTTGTACGCCCAGCAATTATTTCTATTAGCGAAGGGCGAGTGGGTTTCCGTGAAACTCTGTGAGGGGTGAACGGCGCTGTAAAAGGTTGACAAGCACTGAGTTAGGCGTCAGACTTGAGGACAGAGGCTGGGAGAGAGGGTCAGGGCAGAGAAGCAGGCTTGTAAACTGGTAAAAAACATATTGTATTCTAGGTGGGTGTAAGTGTCTGTGTGAATTCATAGAATTTATTCGGTTCCTCCACATCACTTTTGAGAAATTCATTGTGAAAGAAAGCCTGAAATATTAGAGTTCGATTCTGTCGTATCATTTTTATGAAGTGTAGTCCTTTCTTTATGAAAGGAAAAAGTAAAACCACAAAATTAGAGGACTGTGTTCAGTGGTTCTTGAATGACGTGTGTCAGCAACTTTTGGGGGAGGCAGAGGTGGAGGAAGGAAGGAGCCAAGATCAATGTGACATATTCTTTAATATCCCTCCTTCTTCTGTCGTTCTTCGAGTGCAGTCACTTCCTAAACCAAGGTGATTCTCTTTTACTTTATAATCTCTAAATTTCACATCACTCTCCATACCCATGTCAGTGGTGCTCTACGTGCCCATACCGTGAGACATAATGACAACAGGAAGCAAAATCCTTGCCTCGTGGTGACGAGACACTCAACCATATGTTACTCTCCCATAACGATATAGACAGCTATGACGTGTGACAATATTCAGGGAGTATAGATACATTAACTGTAATCTTCATGGGTTTGTTTCCTGCTCTGAGGAATCAAATCCCACAAGGAAGTGTTAGATATAGAAATCCTCCAGACTGATCCTAACATGAATGACAACTTTGTTATTGTTACGTGTATAAAGATAATCAAATGTCAGCTCGAAGTGAACTGGCCGATGGTATGTCCTATTTAGCCTTGTTATGAGTTTTCTGAGTTTAAATCTTGATCTTAGTTTAATCTTTACACGCTGGGAGTCATCACATGGCGACTTAAGTAGTAGACGCCAGCGAGTAAGAGGACTAATTTTAGGAGGGGCATTCTGAAAAAAAAAATATTTACATGATCACTTACTTCTGACCTTAAACGCTTGTGTATGTGTGTGTGTGTGTGTGTGTGTGTGTGTGTGTGTGTGTGTGTGTTTTGACCCACTGGGCCTGTCTACATGTGTCCCCACCACCACTAAGGTTTGGACCCTTGGAACTCGTGTGGCTGCTGCTGCTTCCCATATGTTGTGTGTGGAGGCTGACCCCTCAAGGATTGGCTGTTATGATACCTTCCGCTCATGAATAGCTACCATGAGAATTCTCTTCCTTCTTTGTTCTCCTCTTTTCTTCCTTTGATAATTAGGTCTAGAAACGCTTGTAGATCCCAGATTCATTTCTACTTTTTCTCTTTTTCTTTTACATTTTTTTCCTTTCACCTGACATGACCCTAACTGGGGCATGCATTACCCTTGTTATGTCAGTCAATATAGAAAGAAAAGACATACACCTCTGCGGGAAAAGACTTGTATTCAGCCAGAGGAAACATAAAGTTATGCCACGTGACATGTTTTTCTCCCCCGAGTGAGTGTAACATATCATGGTTTCATCACTTGTTCAATATCAAGGGTAGAGAAGCTTACGCCATATGTTTTGCCAGGCAGTGTTTAATCCACAAATTAGTATGATGTTCCGTGGTAAACCTTTATATATGAAGGATTTATGATAATCCATCAATTAGTGAATTACCTCACCCGTGAACTGTACAGAGAGAGAGAGAGAGAGAGAGAGAGAGAGAGAGAGAGAGAGAGAGAGAGACTGAGAGAGAGAGAAGGGCACGCGGGGCGACCCCCTTTCATGGCACAGTCATGTCAAAGCATTACAAGCCCAGTAAACACATCGTTACACAGACAAAACATTTTGTTCTGGTTTTCAGCAGTTGGAGCGATGACACCTGCACCGCGATCCCAAGTGGTGGCATCATATCCTGGCTAGACTGGATAATGAATCACGAAACTTTAGTCATGAAATAATTCCTTTCAGTAATGAGGCGTCAGTTTCATGATGTTCGAGAGGGAGAAAAAAAAAAAAAGAAAATCGCCATTGTTATTATTGGCATATTGTTGATCTGTTAATATTTGGTGACAGATTGCTAGCCCTCGAATGAGTGTTATATATAAAGGAAGATCTTGTATGGTCTTAGAATCCTCTTGATCACTGGAACAGCTCAAGAAGCCAAAAACTTTTGATTAGTGTTTATATTTTGAAGACGAGGGCGTGAATGATCCTGACAGTCGATAACTTAGAACCCAGTTAATTTAAGACTTGACCGTAGTAAATACAGTCTATTGGACGGACTGGTTGGTTGGTTGGTTGGTTGGTTAGATGGTTGGTTGGTTGGTTGGATGGCTAGTTGGTTGGTTGGTTGGTTGGTTGGTTGGTTGGTTAGATGGTTGGTTGGTTAGTTGGTTAGATGGTTGGTTGGTAGGTTAGTTAGTTAGATGGTTGGTTGGTTAGTTGGTTAGATGGTTGGTTGGTAGGTTAGTTGGTTGGTTGGTTGGTTAGTTCGTCGATTGTCCTTGAGGCCTGTCACTTACCAACGTCAAGCTACATCCACCAAAGGAAAAATCTTTGATAACTTCCTCACGTGTTAGGGATAATTCTACGACCACATACACTCTCACGATGATCGTGGCCCATGTGATGTGTTAAGAAAATCGAATCTCTATATTGCTATGCATTCGAAAAGGTTTAATAATCTTACACAAGAACATGGAAACATTTTCACATCACTGATGCACCGTATGAGAGCAATTACCTTTTTGTTTCCGAAGACCGATAAAGAATATCCTATTAGGCACGAATATTCGCAAGCAATATTGTTATAAAACCAAGAATCTTTTTAATGAGGTTCCTGCAGCTTTGAAGCTGAGTCCTCGAAGATTCAGGGAAATGATGAGCTTCTCTGGAGCGAGAATATCCTCGTCGAGACTATGTTCTCCTTTCTGTCCACTGATGACAATACAGCCTCGCCAAAGGCACCTCCACGCTCGTAGTGTGGTCATGCACTGTCGCAGTATCGTGTGCACAGGCAACTGAAGAGTGAGTGTTCAGTGTCCTCTGTGTGGAAGTTCATACTGTGAGCGTGGGTGATCAGTGCTGATGTGCTGAATTGGTGATTGTAACGTTAGGGAGATGGGTAGTGCTCAGAATGTAGATGAGAGACTGCAAACAGGCCTCTACTTGGGGAATCTAGTCTCATATGGGTTTATATGTAAGGGGTTGGAGCTTGATACTAGGGAAGAAGGACGTATGGATAGGTGCTTGTTGGGTTATCATGGTCTGTATGTATTATATCATTGTTGGGTTGGTCAGATCAATGGGATCTGTAAGTTAAGGCTGGAGATGAGAGGAACAATCCTTGTTCCATGAGATGAATGGGATAAAGACAGTCAGAAGAGAACACTGTTTTTCCTTTCTCTTCTTTTTACGTTCAAGGAGTCATTTTTAGGTCCCAAAAGCACCTTTCTCCGGGATATTATAAGAGTGTTCAATCTGTTTAATAAGACAACGTGTGGAATATCACATTGTAATGGTGACGTAGCGTATATGAATACGATTACCTACAAGATTGCATGAGAGAGAGAGAGAGAGAGAGAGAGAGAGAGAGAGAGAGAGAGAGAGAGAGAGAGAGAGAGAGAGAGAGAGAGAGAGAGAGAGAGAGAGAGAGAGAGAGAGAGAGATAAGTTACAGATAATTGCGTGTGTTGTTTACGTACAGATGTTTTGCATGTTTATTCAGAAGTATGGCGATAAAAGTGTTAATATGAATCGGGGAAACATATTTACCGGAATTCATATAGATAGTTTTACACGAGAAATATTGCATATAAATGTCACAGAAAAAGTCATTTTCAGTCAGATCATAATATAGCATCATGATATCAGGTCCAATTTATAGTTAGCTAAAGTTGATTATCATGTATAGGAAGGGACGTGGCAAAGGTCCATCCACTGTTTTTAATGATATTTACATCTTGAATCTATATATGGAGTGAGTAATGGAAAACCCTCTGTCTAGTCAATTCTGTGTATGGTAGGTTTTTCTATTTCATCTGTCAAACGAATTGAGGAAATGTCGAACACGAGAAAGACATTAGGTGATGTAGTCATCAAGAATATATCTTTGTAAATATAAGAAGTCAACCTGGTCACGTAAACAAACCTTGGTCAAATTTCAGCCAACTCCCATATGTTCTTAGACGGATTATATACGTTAAGGGATCAAGTGTGTAAAGTTCTGATGTCCAGTTTGACAATTACTAAGAGATGCCTCCATTCTATAGACATAACGATTGGTTTTGTATCTTTGGACTATACGATAAAGATGCGTTTCGGTCAGGAAAAGAATATCACTAAAATGGAGGATTTTGCTTATAAAATATGTATGTCGTATCCTCTGGGTAAGCCATCCACACCCACATCCTCACCCTCCATGCCCTACGCCTTCAATATCCACGCCTGTAACCACACACAAGCCCACGTTACCGCCCATTCCCACCCCTCACTACCTTCTCTTCGCCCATATCTCAGACCAGGCCAGAGCCCGAACTCACACCCAAGCCCACCACACTGACGCCCACGCCCACGCTCGTACTCACGCCCATGCCCACGCCTTCTTCCCCACCCCCACCCGTTGCATCATGTGACACAACAATAAGTGCGTGACAATAGGGAATAACAGCACATGAGGAAGCAGGTCTGACCACACACACACACACACAGCTGGTCATTACATGTAAGCGTCGGGTCTTCCACATCTATAATGTTTGTTTTCTAATCTTAACAAGACGTCACCAGAATGTTGGGTGACATATTTTGTTTCTTTATTTCTCCAGCGTGAGGTGCTGCGGGAAAGACAGTGATCAAAGAATGTAATCAACAATCGATGGTTATTTGAAATGAGTTAAAATTACAGAAAAAGATAATCATCAGGAGATAACATGACAAATGTACATTTAGCTGAGGGAATAAAAATCTGAACTCAGAACAGTTCCTAGTGTGTGTGTGTGTGTGTGTGTGTGTGTGTGTGTGTGTGTTTAGCTTCTCTTTACTCACCTATTGATCTTACCCATCCTTCCGTAATATTTCCTTATTCTTTCTGAAATTTATCGATAATCCTTCATTCATGTCTCATTTTCCTTTTATCTTAGGTTCTTTAATCTTTTCCTCAATGTTTTCCTACTCTCCAGTCACTGGCTCTCCTGCCCTTGAGAACCTTGTCGTATATTTGCCTTTTTCTCTTCTACCAGCTCTCCCTCATTCCACCAGTGACTACCCTCTCCGTTCCCACCTCATACAGCATATTCAACCCACATATGTAAGAACTGGTCCACTAAACACCCGACACCCCTCCTCCACTCACACACAGTGTCGTACACTCTCCCGCTGTGCCAGTTTCCGCACACAGGCAACTGTTTCATGATGGATGACTTTCACCATAAACTCTCCTGCTCGCCTCCTCCACCTAGAACCAATCAAACATTCTATCTGCCTCCCGTCTCTGCACACTCACATCCAACAACCTGCCTTTGGCGTGCCTGTGTATTAACACATAATCCAATAATGCCCTTTCGTCTCCAGTCCCCGATGCAGTTTCTGAAATCCCGAGCAGAAGATTTGCTTCTAGGGCTCGTGCTTTGGGCGATGATGTGTGTGCGTTTAAGCATCGCTAAAGTTGAAAATTTAGTCTCAGATAAAAATGTTGAGTTAAACGGCGAATAGAGGTCGACTGCAGTCTTGGGAATAACAAGGATCTCCTATTGTCATCTGTGCCAGAGCTTTTGAATTTTTTTTTTCTCCTTGAGTTTAACTTCAGGTGTTGCATTTACTCTAATTTCACTTAACTCCTCACGAGATATTCCTGGAAGATAACAATGATCTTCCCTGAGTACAAAGGGCATTGTGACCCAGCCATACACTTCAGGAAGTATTTCTGAAAATGAACCTGTAGTTAGCGAGATGAGTCATTATAATTAGTCGAACTTCACTGCAAAAAGAAGTTCATTTACCAGTCATGGCAAGTAAACATATCTATAATGTCCTCTTTCAAATGCTTCTGACTTTTGTGATTTGTCATCTATATGTTAGTATTTATCCCCTGAAGAGAAGTGTTCGGTTCATTTACTATTTCAAAGGTGTCAGTTATATGTGATGCTAAACACATCCAGTTTGCGTTAGAAATATATACAGATATATCTCTGTTATCACTGAGAATAGGCGATGTTCAACACTAAGCTCCATATATGTGAAATCCTTGCTTCGAAAAAGCCATCATACATCAGAGTGAACCTAAAACTCTCGTAGACAGAACCTTTTTTTTTTTCTCTCTACGAATCACTGTAGACAATAGAGTTATGGGAACGTTCACCTTTCCAGGAGACTGACTATGGTCACAGTGGTTTTCAACACTTCATTCAGTTCACTTCCAGAATCATTTGGAAAGCTAAATGTTCTCTATACACATCATGCAGTGTTAATGTTGTTCCACTGAGTGTGCAAGTCCAGAAGTACCTTACTGAGGAAGATATCTGGATGAACATTATATTTATGATGATATTTCACACAAAATAAAATGAACTTGTGTTTCCAGTAGGCTCCACAAAGAAACAAAGTCATATTTACAATGGAGCAATTGCTCAAGAAAAATAGAATATTCGGCAGCTGAATAGAACACATTTCTAGGCGCAAAAGTTAGTTTTATGTTTAACGTTGCG
>NC_092247.1:1832060-1867060 GCF_036320965.1 Panulirus ornatus | reverse complement strand
CATTTCCAGAATTCCTTGATCAGACGTACCATCTCCTTCCTAGTCTTCTACTTTGCAAGTACCGCAAGACTTAACCTTCGCACATTCCCAAACCATTCTTCCCCCTTCCCCTTGAGCATGCTCTCACTCAGCGCCAGAACATGAAGGTTGTTCTCCTCTAACATAGCACCTATCTCTACTTTTTTCTTAACCTGGCTACAGCCACACTTCACACACCCCATCTTGAGCCTCTGAGGGACGATGTTTGCTTTGTGTGTCTTCTGTTCCTTCTCTTGGTGACGTCACATTGTCGGGAGGCTTTCCAGCCACCAGCTTTCGCTTATACATTATCCGTCACCTCTTGTGGCGCATAGGAAGTAGTGTGTCATCCTTTCGCTCCCTTTTCCCCCATACAAATGCTTGCATAGTGTCGATAATCATATAATATACGCGTTGTCAAGGGTTATATGAGAGATGGAGAGAGAGTTCATGTTTTTGGAATGAAAAGAAAAACAAGAACGTAGGCCAAGGCCGGTAAATGACAGCCACTGCGGTGTTGGCTCACTGCACCACTGTCAATACTCTTCCTAACACCCAGCTGGAAGTATGTCTCTCGTCAGTATCTGCCTACCATCCGTTACACACACACACACACACACACACACACACACACACACACACACACACACATCTATATATATACTCTCGTCTTTGCCACCTGCCACACACGTACCTTCATGCTCCCTATAGCTGAAGCATTCTCCCTCTATCACGCCTTTCACCAACGCCTCCCTTCCTTTCTTACCCATACCCAAGCACGGATCTTCCCCTTTACCCACACCTTCACTCTCTCGTACGACCACATACGCGACAAAACCCACGTCCACACTCACGACCACACCTACGTTCTGACCTTGTCCCTCACCCACATCCCTTACATCACGAGATGTGATAAGCCCATGACAGTTGAACCTAACCACGGTGAGGGAAGCAGACCTGACCACAGAGCTGGTTATGACATGTATGTGTTGGGTCTTCCAAGTTCCTGATGTTTATTTTGTAATCTTAACAAGACGTCATCAGAATGTTGGGTGACATATTTCGTTTATTTCTCCCCCTGAAGATCGTCGTACTAAAGATAGCGATCAAAAGAGAAGAATGAATAATGAATAATCATGCTAAGAAAGTAAATGATGAAGGTGATGTATAGGAAATATATATGATTATCATTAAGATAATTTGTTTTTCCCATAAATGGATGCATAATCCTTAAGTGTGTGTGTGTTAATCAACATGGCTCCTACTTCCCTTGTTCCATGGAATAAAACTCAGGAAAATTATATATACAAAAGCGCTTGACTTAAAGCATAGAACAATAGAATTCTAACCTGAAAGCAGCATGACAGACTTTGTGGAGGATGTGTGTGCACACCTTCCTATTATACGCCATGCAAATTGTTGGTTCAACACATCTGCTACAAAGGTGTGACTAACAAGAGTTAAATCCAACTTGTCCTGCAGAAAAGGAATACTGATCGCTGCACCAGTGATCGCTGCATCAGAGTTCGCTGCATCAGAGTTCGCTGCACCAGTGATCGCTGCACCAGTGATCGCTGCATCAGAGTTCCCTGCATCAGAGTTCGCTGCACCAGTGTTCGCTGCACCAGTGTTCCCTACACTCAGTGTAAAGCAACGCTCGGAAACAAACCATGGCGTCCCCTGTTCATGGAATCTGCCTGCACTTACAGACATAAACAACACACACAAAGGCACATACACATGTACACAGTCATGCTTACCTAGTCCTCTATGTATATATGTATGTATACATTTACTCATCTAACTTTCTACCTATTTACACACATATATATATATATATATATATATATATATATATATATATATATATATATATATATATATATATATATATATATATATATATATATATGGATAAGGGTGAAAGAAGATAACTGAGATAACTGCAGCACTTTATTCCTACGTCTCGCTTCAGTGGACCATCATCAAGGAAGAACAAAGGAATATACGTGCAGCTCTGGGATATCCCTGAGCTGCGTGTATATCACTTTGTCCTGGTCTGTTGTTCATCCCTGAAGATGCTTCATTGAACAGAAACGCAGGAATAAAGTGCTGTGGTTGTCTCAATTGTTCTTCTCTCTTTCACCATTTACTAGCCATCTGTCATCACTTACTATACTTTCACTGTCTCCTGCGTTAGCGAGGTAGCGCCAGGAGACAAACGAAAGAATGGTCCAACCCACCTACATACACATGTATATACATACACGTCCATCCACGCACATATACATACCTATACATTTCAACGTATACATATATATTCATACACAGACATATACATATATACATATGTACATAATCCATACTTGCTGCCTTTATTCATTTCCATCGCCACCCCGCCACACATGAAATGACACCCCCCCCCTCCTCCTCCCCGCACGCGCGCGAGGTAGCGCTAGGAAAAGACAACAAAGGCCACATTTGTTCACACTCAATCTCTACGAAACCACACCTCCCTTTTCACATCCAGGTCCCACAAAACTTTCCATGGCTTACCCCAGACGCTTCATATGCCCTGGTTCAATCCATTGACAGCACGTCGACCCCGGTATACCACATCGTTCCAATTCACTCTATTCCTTGCACGCCTTTTACCCTCCTGCATGTTCAGGCCCCGATCGCTCAAAATCTTTTTCACTTTATCCTTCCTCCTCCAAATTGGTCTCCCACCTCTCCTCGTTCCCTCCACCTCTGACACATGTATCCTCTTGGTCAATCTTTCCTCGCTAATTCTCTCCATGTGACCAAACCATTTCAATACACCCTCTTTATTACCACACATCTCTCTTACCATTTCATTACTTACTCGATCAAACCACCTCACGCCACATATTGCCCCCAAACATCTTATGTCCAACACATATCCAGAGAGAGAGAGAGAGAGAGAGAGAGAGAGAGAGAGAGAGAGAGAGAGAGAGAGAGAGAAAGTGTCTGTGTATACAGAGCCCATTCGATCATCGCGCTCTCGATTACGGTAATTTCAAGTCACATTCAGATGTCTGTCTATATCCAGCCAGCGTCTGTGACGGCCGGTGACGAGATGTTACGTGACATGTTCATCACTCTGATGTGTTATACTCCTCACTTGTCGTCTGTAAGGTCCTAAAGGCTTGCCAGGCACGGAACATGAGCCTCACAGTGCACAGACTCCTGCCACAACTCCTGCAGCCGATCCTAAACCCATATATATGAAAGTTACCTGGCAATGTTCAATGAGGCCGTTGAAATCAATGAACTGCAAAGTTATGCGGATATACCGAAATCCTGACACGTAATTGCTGCAAGAATGCACACCGTTGAGGAAAAATGATGTTTACCTTGCTTCATATTGGGATACAGTCGGTTAATGTTGAGTATCAGAAAGGAGATATGCTACTTGTGCGCCTCCTAGCGTTTTCCCAGATCCGTGCCCGAGGCGAAAGTCTTCGTCGATCTTCAATGCTCCTCATAATTTCATGAAGAAAACGAGCTGCAAGATTCTGAGGGGGTTACCATTTGTAGTTCTTCGTTTTTTTTTTCATAAAGATAAGAATGTTCGTTTGTTTCAGCTGGTAATATTTATCTCATTTTACTAAGTCTTAAGAGAACATTAGAGAAATGTAATCATCAACTTTCACTAAATGTTGGTTTGTTAGTAACGTAAATGAAAATTTACGTTCTTTGTAAATTTATGTTTATGTCCTGTTTATGTTTATGTCCAAAACATATCTCCTATTTCTTTCTTTATATCCCAGTTTGATCAAATGCTATGTTATGGTTATATGTATTCTTTATGGTCCTCTTTTTTTTCCCTGACTTGCAATAATAACATGTATTCATATCGTCATTCTTCTTGCAAGTATCGTTGCAAATGGGGTATGTGTTCCATGCACTGCGTGGATGCATGTGCAAGCACGTCATCTAGCTCCCTCTGACCTCAGCACCTGCAACAAAGGAACCTCGGCTGAGCAAACTCTAGCTCTCGTAAAACCACATCAAGACGCTCGGACGCCCCTCTGTCTGACTTACTGTGGCTGTGGACCACTATTAATGCAGCTTAATGGACCGACCCCAAGACTTGAACAACCTCCCCTCCCTCACGCAACAACGTTTTCCATCGTAAGGGCAACGATCTCTCGTGTACATGACTCCTTCCCTGTCTGGCGCTCCACAAGATGAGGGAAATGAGTGAGTTTTCGAGGCGAATTCGGATTTCCTTAGGAATCTCCGCCAGGATGATATGGGTAAGGAACTCCTCCATAAGGAGAGAGTAGCATGACAGACTGAACAGTGGGATGCTATCATTTTAGTAGGTTGGTTCAGACTCGTTAATTCCATTCTCTTTGGGTTTGGTTGTCATACTTTCCAGAGGACAGGGTGGTTTTGGTAAGAGATATGATATTCATCAAGAATTCCAAAATCAACATGTCCCCTCCAGGTCAACAGGTCACCTCCTGGTCAACAGGTCACCACCTCCAGGTCAACAGGTCACCACCTCCAGGTCAACAGACGCTCGTTACGTTTCTGCCTATTCTTGTTTTCCCTCATCATGACTACCAATTACTGACGGTCAAAGATTGCCATCTGTTATTTCTTAGGGTCGCCTGTGAGCAGCCTCTCATGAGGGAGCAGCTATGGGATTTGAGCTGTTCAGTTCCTTGAAAGACTTCGTAACTTAGCTATTGCTATCCTGACTAAACTAAGAAAATCTACGAAACGTAAAGATGGAAACATGAAGACTTGGCATAACGATGTACTAGTTAAAGTACAATTTCCTATGATTATCGATATTTCCCCCACAGAATTTAACGTAAGAAGACAATGCTACTATCTAACTACAAGAATAGGTTATAACCCCAAACATCGGATTACATTTAGATAAGCATATCGTTAAGTGACGCTGGGTGGAGCTGACTCAAGGCCAGATGGATTTGCTCAAATTTATTACGAGAACCCAATGTTGTCATTTATTGTGGTTGTTTATCGAGGCCTGTCTGGCCACAGCAACTTAGAAGATTTGTAGCTTAAGGAGAATTTCAGGTTATTTGAACGGCGAAAACTTTCTTTTAAATTTTATAACTTAGCTATAAAAACCTAGCATTTCCCTGGCAGAGGTTCCTAAGCTGTGTTCTTGCTCATTAGTATGATTAAGAGTGTCAGACACTGTTAAAGGCAATTTAGTTTGTAGATCACCTTTTATATAGTTGCCATATATCAACAATTATCTCCAGCAAATATCAGTAGGACAATGTGAACACGTCGCTGAATCGTGTTGCTTATTGGAGTGGTAGCAAGATATTCATAAAGCTATCTCCCAGTGTGTGTGTGTGTGTGTGTGTGTGTGTGTGTGTGTGTGTGTGTGTGTGTGTGTGCCAGTGTCATCACTAATTTGCATATTAAAGAAAAAGGAGTTCTACATTCGCAGTTCATATTCGTTACTCTGTTACGATAAAAAGATAAATATATTATTTCCAACACTTTTCTTGCTTAGCTTCATGGTAGGACTATCTGGTGAGTGTCTTTGCATCTTCCACAATCAACATTATCATCCTAGTTTATATACTTGAAAGTTAACGTTAAATCTTAATTAACTTTTCGAAGTCTTTTCTATGGTAGGAAATCGCATCACCTTGTTAGCCTCTCACTGTAACACGAATCTCCCATGTCATTTAATAACCTGTTGCTCTTCTCTGGACCTACGTTTTGCCTAAGTGTGTTGAACAAACTGAAACATTTCTCAGTTCAGGTCTTCTATTCATCATGAATAACTGGCTGAAGAAGAAATATGAGCAGTCTATCTCATTTGAGGTCCTTAATATCTTAGAAATCACCTGTTGAATGTTGCCTGATCCAAGTTATAAAATATAGTTTTACTGCTAACTAGCAGACACTTCGTTGTATCTAGAATTCACCTGACGTAGTATTCTGACAACAGATTAGCTAAAATGCCAGTCCCTCAATCCCTGTTAAGCAGAGACTCACATTTCGTAACTTTTTTCGCTATGTCACATGCTCATCTTATCATTTTGCATCTACCTGGGTTGGATTTTATTCACCAAATTATCAAGCCCCTTTGGAGCATTTCTGTGCTCTCTTTGAATCTTTCATATCTGGTTATTCTGTCTCTTAGAGAATTTTTTTTTGGCAATCGTTTTGCTTTTCATTTATTCAGTCATCCTCTGCGTCAGATTCAGCGTGTCACGAACCCTGTTCGACTTCTCTCCCTGCTGTTCTGGGTTCGTCTTTCTCAGCCCCAGAATTATTTCCTAAACCCTGCTCACCATTTCCTACCACATTCTCTCATCTCTGAATCATGGGCATTTCACTTGATTGGTCTATCGCTCACCCTCCAGGATTAGCCCTACCTTCCTCCATGATTTTCCTTTACTATTTTGATATTACTCATAAGTTTTTTTTTTTTCTGTGTTTCTCAGCTCCCTCAGTCTTACAGGTTCTTGTTGGCGTCTTTCGTGTTCCTTGACTTTATCTTCCAGGTTTCATAGTCTTCCAAACTTTCCATCATAAGGATCATGGAAACTCTGGCTATATCGCACTTCATCCATCTCTACTCTTCATTCCATTCTTAGGAAATCCTTCCAAGTCAAAACTCTAATCTAGATTAGTCTCCGCTTAAGACACTCTGTTATGCCTTCCTGCTGGTTGTTTATGAGGAACTTCGTCAAGCCTAGTTCTAATAAATGCACATCCACTTCTCTCTGTTTCGCCTTACAGTTTTGCTATCTAATAGAGACAGAATGATAATTCACATTGATTACCCGCAGATCCTAAGTATTCGCAGCCAAAGTCTTGTAGTTCAAAACATCAATATCTACATTACACTGGAGCGAGAAATACATTACCTGTAGCCAGTTCAGTCTCCTGCTAGCATTGTATACTCTCTATTTGTTATCATTCGTTAGTGAGTTGTACACAACTAGTGTTATATTTCGGATGAACTTGATTATTCCACCTCTTTTAATCAATATGTTTTCCTCTTTGATGACTGGTTCTGATAACGTACAGTGATCAACATAGTGATCTGTATATCTGGCAATTCCTGTTATCTAGCGCCAGCCTCCCTCACTCTCAGAAACAAATGCCAGGTGTGTGGTTATTGCTTGTGTTGCTCGAGAAAGTCTTACACGCGTGTTGCCCCGTCTCTCAACTTTGTATGTATGTACTATGTGTACACACACACACACACACACACACACACACACGCACACACACACACACACACATACACATCAGCTTTAGGAAGGTAACCATTTTTCGACCAGCACCGAGGGATGATAAACACCTGGATTAGGTGTGAACAGACTATCGCGCACAGGAATCGAACCCAAGTGGGGTGTGTATGTGTGTGTGTGTGTGTGTGTGTGTTTCTGATTTCCATTTAAGTATCGGACCTACGAACATCAAGGCTTTGTTGATGCGATGCAAGGGTCATCATTCATATCTGGACACACACATAACAAGGTTGTTACGTTCCCTGTAAGCATACCCAGCTGAGCCAAGTGTACAGATCACCTCCCTCAGACGTGCCCGACATTTCGTACATTTCGTAAGTAGTCACCGTCACTCTGCCTCAGAATCTGTCTTGTCCAAGACACAGAGAATTTGTGCTGTCAAGGAAGCTAATGTTCGTGTTAAAGTCCACAAGAAAATCAACGAGTTATCTGCTATAAGAGCAATAAGATCCTTCAACTGCAGTGTGTGGAGGGATGTTGCTGTCTTGTACATTTTCTTGACTCGATTCAAATCTTGATTAAGAATCAACACACAAGATCTGGACAAAACTATAAACAGAGACTATCCTTTCTATCAATCTATTCAGTTTGTTATTTTCTGGAAGAGGAGGAGGGATGAAGACTTAGATGAATGGTCTTGATTAGAGAGTCAGACTTACTCTATGATATCTATGTAATAGTTTCCTGATGAATGGTTATATCAATGGGTAGTTTCACTCAGCGAAATCTTTACGATCTTTCTAAAGGTTGAAAAGGCAACTCAGGAGATTCAAGACAATATAGGGAAGATAAACTGATAAACTGTGCCATCAAGAGAAAGTGCCTTACTCACTATATTCTATATCCACATTACATGTTAAGCAAGTACCTGTTTATATATGGATCACTTCTCCAAGTTGATAAAAAGGTGGGTATGTATGAAGCTATTTTTTGTTCAATATATACATAAGATTTTCTTCGGTCGATCTTTTGATGAGTCCAAACACTGAAGGAACACCCTTCCCACCTTGAGGCAAACCATGACATGGAGATAATCACAAAGACTAAAGAAGAGTGTTGCACCACCTGGACCTCCACTTGCCTCCATGCCTCATCTCCCTCGACTCTTGTCGTGTGAATTAACCACAGTTCGCTCCAACGTCTCTTTCACTTTCAGCTCTTTTTCCACAGCTTTTCATAGCCAGGTAATCCATTCATATTCCATACGTGATGAAGGGTTGATCGTGCAAGACAGGAGGAAATTCGTTTCTCGTAGGGAAGATGATCAGTGGTCTTCCTTCTCTGATCATTTAATCCCTGAAACCCTCGTCTGCCTCTCTCGTTACGCTATCAAACCCTCTTTTTTAAATCTCTACCTTCCTCTCCACTGGGGGATCGGCATTGGTGTCTACTGCAGTACGAAAACCCCCGTCGCTTGCCTCGTGGATCTTCAATTTACAATCTTTTAAGTGACTTGGCTCCACATTTCTTTACACGCTATATCTTTAATTCTATTGTATATGCATTTTTATCTTCAACTCCTACAAGTAAGGGAAATTTATATATATATATATATATATAATCACGCTTCATGGCGTGGGAGCGCTACATGCGTTCACAGTTCAGAACACAAACACCTACCTGCAGGCTGCATTGCCTGAGTTCTTTGCTGCCAATTTGTTTATGATTACAATACATATCAGTTTATCATTGACTCAACCTTCGTGTTTATATCAAACATCGTAACCATATCAAACATCGTAACCATATCAAACATCGCAACCATATCAAATTTCGTGACAGTGTGTTACAAGGACAAGATGACACGCTGTGAACGTCTGCTGATGTTAAAAAGACTTGCTGATATCATTATGGCTTTGTTGAGGAAATACTGTATCTAGTGGTGCAATAGTTATTGATAAAGTTCAGAATATTATCAATTCGTTATATCTTCCACTATAAGGAATTCACGTCTCCACTGCCATCATATCAGTTGAATTTGATAAAGAATATTTTAAAAGATGTCAAGGACTGAAAAAAAAGAAGAAAAATTGTGACTGAATCAGAGCAATTTTCATATGAAATCACTTCTACTTTCTTTATTTTCACAATATTGCTCACATTATAAAGTCTCTCTTTGGGAAACTGCTGAGCAAACCGGAATGAACCTTCTTAGTTCATCACAACCGTAATCTGGATCAATACAAAAGCCGATCTATAGCAAAATATTAAGAAAATATAACAGAAGAATCTTACGAAAGTAATATAATTGATGATTTAGAAACAGTGAATAGAGGAAGATCAAGATTAATTGCCAGAAAATAAGTGGATCATATATCAAAATTCTTTTCGTGTTCTTTCCTTTGTTTCTTTGCAGTAAAGAACCTGTGGTGAAAAGGAGTTCACTTAGATTCATGAATATAAGAAAGCGATCTACTTAAGATTTAGCGAGGTCTATGTCAGTGACAAAATATTATGAGAAATACATAAAGTTGCTTTACGGTTTTGTCACAAATAAAGGGAACATAAGTAAAATTGAGAAAATTGATGCTTTAGAAAAGAAAAGTTAGACACTTTTTGAAGATCATAGCTTACAGTAGAGGAAGAGAAGTAATATCTCGTGCATGTGGACCTGCACTTCTCTCTTGTTTTTGAGATATCAAGAAATCTAGTAAAAGTATTTTGTATATTCTGTTTCGCTTAGATATTCAAATCATGGACACAACAATGCTGATGTATACAATACCGTCAGTATGTGAGTCTACAGAGTATATTTACCGATGAGACATCAACAACTTGAATTTACAGAGTCAGTTTATGGATCAGATAACAAAAACAAATATACAGGAGGCCAGGACACTCAGAGCTGGGTGTAACCAAATACCACACGCAGCCAGTAGTGGAATACAGCACTAATGGACACATTGTATCCCGCCAGCCTAAGGGAAGGGTAAGTGTTAAGTGTAAAAGCTAAATGTGCAACATCCGGCAACGTCCACTCCATCCAAGTAGAGTAGAAAGATACTGGAACGATATGGTCGGCCATGCTCCGATATAGAGACAAAGACGAGCAGGTGAGAGCAAAAATATATTTCACCACGATCGTTCTCACAACGTCCGCTGCAACTGTTGTGGCTCCTCCTGTTGGAACTTGATAGGGTACGTTGCCAGCGATGCTGTTGGAGGTGAGTCGTAGCCTCAAGGGAAAATGAGGACAATACATCACATCAATTACTTTGAAGACTTACGACTCAGAGAGTTAATGATTCCAGGTAACATGAAGGTGACCCTCAATTCTACACACAAAGCTAGCGGAGCAAAGTTTGAAGGTGGTAGAAGTTGTATTGACGGAACTAACGAGGTAGTTAGAAACGAGGCTTCCTGGGTACATAGATTCAACGGTAAGGTGTTCGTTCAGGAGAAACGAGGTGATCAGGTTTAACCCTTAAAAGCATTTTGCGGTCGGGAAGCGTTAGGTGAAAAATCCTTCACGGAAGAAAAAGGATGACAATCCAGTTTTCACCTGAAGATAAGTTCTTGACGAAGTGTGTATATCCAGCGTGCCTCAGTGCAGTTTCAGAGAGAAAGGGAGAGGGACCCCTCGATTCTGTGCCTTACACAAAGACATTGTTTAAAAGGAATCGTCGCGTTCATTTCAAATGGAATAAATGTTCACCTAACTTACCTCCTAACTTTTAAACCCTAACCTACCTTAGTTTAACTTATCTTAACCTAACATAAACCTAACCTAACGTAACCTATCCTACCCTAACTTACCCTAACTTAATTTAACCTACCCTAACTTAACCTAACGAATGTTAGGTGGGATTTGGGAAGGTAATTTTAAATCAGTCGTCCGTCGAAGATTCATACCTAAATGCGTTACTTTCCTCAATGCACGTAACTCCAGTGGCTTCCAGTACACAGTTCATGCCATCCACAATATCCCCCTCTCCATCTACCTTTCCCTCTTGATGACCTATCATACGCCATACGTTCCACATGACTATACTTCCCTAAATGCCTTTCATCCATCCACTTTTCGGATGAGTTCTTCACACCTCATAACTTCTCACATTTTCATCATCATCTCAATTACTACTATACTACGCAGATTCTACGCTTCTACTGATTTTTTTATTTATCCTGTCATTTAGATTATCTATTTCTACTGATTTTACTTACCTTGTATCAACATTGGGACAAGTCGCCTTCATGTAAGCCTCTTGTACTCTCTACTCAAATTTTCTCTATTTACCAAAATGCGCCTCCCTCTTTCTCCCTCCGCGTTCAGGTGCAGATCCCTAACCATCCTTAATACACTTTACATCCGAATAGTTAGAATCGCCCAAACCTTTCAGTTTCAGTTTCCTCGTAATACACACAAAAAGTGACCTGGTTCACCATTCTGTTTTAGTCTTTCTCTGATTACGCCAACAAAATTGTATTACCCTCGTACAGCAACTGCTTTTCTACGGTCGAATATCACATTATAATAAACCCATTTCACTCTCATCGCATTCACTGCCCGAAACCATAAAAGAAGTAATTAGCCCATGGGACATCACACACACTTGACGCTCACTCATATATATACGTTCAACCACTCATCTCTCAACTTACTTTCACATGTGCACCAATTTTGCTCCAAAAAAAAATCTTTTGGAGCACTCAGAAGTCTTCTCTGAGCACCACATAGGATCAAATCTACTTAAAGTGCTGGGCACCACATAGAATCAGATCTACCTAAAGTGCTATTCCTATATGCTTTATCTTAAACCCTTTCAAAATCAATAAATGTTACATACAGTTTTCTTCTTTTTCTCTAGAATTTTTCCTTTATTCATCAAGGCACAAGAACTGATCTACTTACGATCTTCCCTTTCTAAAGCCACAGCGTTCATAACTAACGAGTGGTTCATTAGTCTTAAACACACGGTATGATCACTCTCCTATCATGCAACAAGCTACCACAGTAATTCTAACACACTACCAAACTTCCCTTTAGACAATAGAAGGATTACTTCCTTCATCCACTCATCAAGCGTCTAACCTTAGCTCTGTAACGAAACAAATACGTATAACCTACAAAACGAATTTGCTTATGAACGTTGAATGAAATAATCATTGATGTAGCATACTTATGGGGTCAGGAATATAAGTTTTAATGATAAGTAGCCATGTACTTAAATCATCCATGATTCCGGGTTTAATTACGACTTCAACTAATATTTCTTTTTATATTACCCGCTAAAAGTAAATAGTACCCTCTAAAAGTAAATATATTCCTTACAGCACATAATGCCCTCCAATAGCAAGGATTCGAACCACTACCATTTGTGTGTAGGGGGAAGTGCATGTAAATACAAGGCTGTGGAGCTTATGGCGATCGTACCCAGCTCCCATACACAAATGGAAGCGGTTCGAATCCTTTCTGTCGGAGGGTATCATGTGTTCTGTGAAAGCGCCAGCTCATTATACTATTTTGGTATGCCTTAGGCATTAAAGGCTTAGCCGCATATGATTACAGGCAGATAGAACTGGTATATATATTGCATTTTGTCATAGAGAAAAAATTGGAATAAAGAGAAAAGGTTTTTCACTTTACTGGTTTCATATGTTCTGTGTTTTTAATGGTTTAGAATGCAATAAATACATCAAAGAGTCTGAACGAACTTTGGCGTTGGGGTCATCGCTAGTCTATGAAATGACTGGTCATAAAGCTCCATAAACTCTGGCTGGTCCACTTCAAAGGCCAGATCAGAACTGAATAAAGTTTCAAATCGATGGATTGAAAAGGATCAGGAAAAAAAACCCTTGTTAGAGTAACAGACGGTAAACGCACATCTGCCTTCACAACATATACACATATTCCCAATAACAAGCACAAACAAAATAAATCTAAGGTATGTATATACATGCATATACACAAAAAAGACAAGCACACACGCACACACACACACACACACACACACACACACACACACACACACACACACACACATCATACACCATCTCATACACCATACCAAATACGTCCCCTTCTCTTCAGTCAGTATCTTCATCAGTCTAATATCATGATCATCTATCAATCAACTGTGTATACTGATCCCTGCAACTCAACCTCTCATCCACACAAAAGTTCGTGCTATGACCAAAGAGGATTATGAAGACTTCTTGAGAGAGACACAAGAGGTTTGCACACCATTTAGTTGTAATGGAATCCTTTTTCCATGGCATTTGTTCTATGGAACGAGCTATATTATTCCAGGGAGATGAAGAATCACAAACGTCAAGTGCTTTAGGAAGATACTAGCTGGAAGCTATCAACAAAAGTTTGATATTTGAAGTTATTCAAAACAGAAATAGATTAATCTTTTCGTCACAAAATCTTCCTCTGTGATTCACAAAGCGTTTTCATATAACTGACCAACAACCAGGTTGTCGTCCATAATCATATAGACGCCATGTTGTGTGTAACACCACTCCTTTTAAAGCCTCATACACAGAAAAATGGCATCATCTATAAAAGGATATTGTGACCATCATGGTCACCAGTCATGGTATGGATTACCAGTTGGGTTCCATGAAAGAAAAAGCACAACGCATACCGCGATATATTTTTTTTTTGTGACAAATACAACGATTTGTAGCGTGATATTTCGCGTTCCCGGTTGTTTATTTATAGCTGCCATAGAAGCCATATATATTAACTAATGGTAATAAACAATGGAAGCTCATTTTTTTTTTAAATGTACTACATTTTGAGATTTATCTATCGTATATAAGATCTTATAAGATTTAATATATGATATCTGTCTTTAAGGTAATCCTGTTTTTAGCTTCACAAAACTACTATTTTATCACTCGAGTTTCCCGTGCGTTTCCCGTCCACGAAACGTCCCAGGCTCAGCAGCAGAGTACGGAAGTGCCGCATTATGTATACCACGATAGCTGAAATGTCTGTGCAGCGGTGTACCAGAAATACTCCACACATTTAGCGTAGATCCAAGAGAACGAAGCACCATCCATGTACGACACATGTCACCAGTGATACAGCTAACGATTTATATACAGACGCTACATGGAAGCAACAACTGCTAAATATGCCTCAAGTATAAGTCACCAGCTTACCAGGACCATCTATTCACCACAACGACCATGACTGGTACAACCAGACATCCTTCTGCTACTCTTTGTGGTCTGTAGAGGTTCAAGTTTTATCGTCAGACAAAAATGTGTGAGCTTGGAGTCTCCCAACAATTCAGGTCAGACAAGACGATGCTGCCTGTAATCGAGGATTCTGATTTTCATGTTGTAGATGCAGATCAGTCACAAAAAGAACGTGTGATTTAGGAATATGCTGGTAGCCACAAGCAAAAGGAAACACACGACGAAGATCCAAGCGCCTCCATGATACTTAACATCTTCAGAGATACAGAGCTTATATAAAGATCATAAGAGTATCATGTAAAGGTAGAGAGAATTCGACCACATAACATGAACTAAAGAACCATTAGAAGATAACTAACACCCACAACGTTCAACGTGCTTTGCCCTCGCGTTGTGCTGTCCTATACCTATATGCATGGTAATACGAACGTAAATACAGAAACAGCTTTATATTGATGGGTATGGAGAAAATAAGCGAAAAAAAACTCACCAAAAGAAAAGAAAAACCATCATTCAAAATTCCCTCCGACAACCTTGCAGTAAATGAGCAAGAAATCACTATCAGTCCCGCCATTCACTCCAGCTGTTACCTTTGTCCAGGTGTTATAGTGTTCCTGAAGCAGACATGATTATATCTTCCAGGTTCCAGAATGGCTCTGACGGTGTCGATACTGAGCAGCTCTTGGAAGCAGGAAAGAGGATACGTCTGGCTGCTCTGTTGTCGTCCTGGTCATACTGTCAATGAAATGGGAAAATTTTAGTTGATTTTCGTCTTTGAAATATTTTTTGGCTACCAAGAATGCACCTTTTGTCACTAGGGTGTGTGTGTGTGTGTGTGTGTGTGTGTGTGTGTGTGTGTAGGTATGCATGAATGGCACACAGGCTACGTCAGGCACGAGCGTGTTGTCCTTATGTGGTAGTACGGCGAAGACCTGGTAATAAAATGGTGTGTCTGCAAAATGTGGATTAGTTTATTTCTTGGCACAAAGACAGGACAGTTTTGCTTGTGTTAGTGTAATCATACAACCCTGGGACATCTTCCCTGGGGTTATTACAACGTCAAGGCTGCGTTCCACTGAGAAGCAGGGGAAAGTGGATTCTTCCTCCTACGAGACTGTATTCCTCACCGTCTATGCATGACAATGCAACGTAGACAAGATGACTTTCATTCGCTGATAAAAGCTTTTGATTTATTCTTTAATTTTTTTGAATCATCATGAAACCTATTGCGATATTCACAACGATTTTCTTTTCTACTAAGTTTTCTCTTTTTGATTTCTTGTGTCATCTCAAGAGTTCTTCACCATCTTTACTGATTTGTTATTATCTCTTGGTTTGAAAAATCACAATAACTAATTCACTCAAGAGATTCTAGCGTCGTTTCAGATCAAATTCTCAGTAAGAATCATAAGAAACTCAGTGAGATCAAAGAAAAGGTTGTGAATACTGTATGAAGATGATCAGATTATTTTCTCCTCCACAGAAGAGTTTACCCATGATAACCAAGACTGTGGCCAAAATTGAATCCGAATTGATGCCTCTTTTCCATTTTTGCGAATAACACACTCTTCCCCCGGCTGGGTACCATGTGCGATTAATTTCTAATACACCGAATGTGCAACGACGTCTTGGGAATCCACGGGAATTCTCTGTACACCTTTTTAATCGGATCAGGAACTTTTAGACGAATGAAATCGAGCATGAAGTGTGAATGGACACGATTCATTGATCGCTTATGTTGGGCATTAAGATTGAGAAGGATTGTGGCGTGTATGAGGGTGGCCGTGGAATTTGGTGTGAGGGAGAGAGAGAGAGAGAGAGAGAGAGAGAGAGAGAGAGAGAGAGAGAGAGAGAGAGAGAGAGAGAGAGAGAGAGAGAGAGAGAGAGAGAGAGAGAGAGAGAGAGAGAGAGAGAGAGAGAGAGAGTGGTATCCCTTAGCAATATCAGTTCTGGTTTTCCTCTTTACTGCCATTACCGTCAGGCCATCTGGGTGGAGGACGTCTGTCTAGGTGTGTTGTGTATGTTCTGGTCATTGCTGATAGCTGCCCTCGCCATGTGTTGATACTCTTGGTCTGCTGGCTCACTCTACCCATTTCTCGTGACTATTACTATGTTAGAGCTATACGTTCTTTTATGGTCACACTGGCTTTTACTTTAGGATACGATGAACCGACAGCCTTATGAAGCCACTCAAAATAAAAGTGGCACTAGTTTCTCCTTCTGTTTGTCTCTGACGAAGATGTAAAAGATTTTTCGTTACGACATGGTTGGCAAATAGACGACATGGTTGGCAAATAGACGACATGGTTGGCAAATAGTCACCTGTTCCGTAGCTATAACCATAACTATAAGTTGTTCCGTGACTCATTATTCAAGAAATTCAAGTTAATGTACAATGTAAGAGATGTATCTATGACTATTTCCACGAGAGTTCACTGTGCGCATCTATACAGTGAAAAATCGTTGGACATTCTTCATAGATTTTATTCATTCAGACGATGAAGGCCAAGCTATGCAACGGATCTATTATTATTGTACTGAACTTTATCATTCATTGATTATAATCATGCCTAGAATACGAAGGCCTTCCAGAGGCCCGAGAGTTTACACGCTTTGTGACCTGTTTGCAATAAGGGTAAAGCAATATGCAGGAGGAAGAAGGTTATGAATATGTAATACTTGATAATCTTCACTGGGTATGAAAACCTCAGTTCATGGAGAATATCACCTCAGGTTTAACTGACCTTAACAAAATAACTCTAAGTAAAACGTACCTTTCGTGCTTTAAGAAGAGATGTTATTGTGTCACAGTAAACTATCGATTTTTGCCAGAGATGTATTAAGATAAGTTAGCTGCTTCGTAACCCATCACTGAAGGAATAACAGGAAGCGACATATTTCCAGCTTCACTCCAGTAACTTCAAAAATGTTCCACTGAAAATGTAGAAATCCTTAAGGGGGGCGTATTCAAGAATTCAGAGAGGGGGGGAAAAGGCGGCTTTTCCATTTGTGGTAAAACCCCTTGAAGCCGACACGCGTGCACTTAACTCTCCAGCATTTACGAGAGTAGAGCGCGGGCAGAGCTGGTACTTGAATCGGCTGATTTTCAAGAAATGGATATCTTGACTACAAAATGTTGAGACATGTTCATCAAAACTGGAAACCGAGAAGAATGAAAATTACGTTGACGCTTCAACACACAGACAGAAGTAATTGCTTGATCTTTAAGTGTGAGATCAAATTATGTTCTAAGTAAAGAATCCATTACCAGACGCCTACAAAAATATGGAGGAACGCATTTGGTATACTATCATGTTCAGGACCACTTCAATACCTGTTCGAGCGAGAATTTTTCAACACAAACTTTATCAAAAGTAAAGTGAGAAGCCAAAGGGATGGAGACAGTTCTACAGTCTTTTTTGAAACTGGAAGCAACAATCTGTCAAACACTGGAAGACGCTCCAGAGAAACACAAAGATCCCGTTAAGCTATTGGAAAAGGCAGGATCTGTTTAGACACTAGGTTAGAAATCGATGGTAACTTCGTGGACAGTTTTACTGAATAAACTTGTTTCAGCAATGTAGGGAATGATGGTTCTTGTGGGATTTTATAGCATGTTTAAGAAACAAGAAACAGGTCCACTTTCAATGACATGGAATTATATAAGGAGTGTACTTGTTAGATGATATCAATGTGTCATACGGATAATAAGACAATCTCTTATTTAGCCATAAGGTATCAGAAAATGCCAAATACTTGTGAAAACTCATAGAATTTTATTTTCTTTGTATTATCAGTCACGATTTATGTGTCTTGGGGTGTGTGCTTTTTCAGCGTAATTCATCATAATCTTGAAAGTAAATGTGAATGCGAGCACCACTGGAAGATTCACATACATGAATAAAGAAAATGGAAGACTCTGAGGTGGGTCTCCAATAGTGTAAACCTCCCTCCTACCCACACACACACACACACACACACACACACACACATGGAGCAGGCTTTTCATACTATCCCTCAATAAAGACTGATGAAGTTAGATGCTGCATATAAACATGTTATATGACGCACATATACAAGGTTAAGAGACGGGAAACAAGAGTGTAAAACTCTCTCCCACTAAAACACAATTGATAATCGCAAAGAGTAATCACGCACACGCACACACATGAACAGCATATATATATATATATATATATATATGTATATATATATATATATATATATATATATATATATATATATATATATATATATATATATATATATATATATATATATATATATATATATATATATATATACATATATATATATATATATATATATATATATATATATATATATATATATATATATATATATATATATATATATATATATATATATATATAACACCTTTTATATAAATACATATGCACAGCACAGCCATATATACCTACACATATACAAACAGTTATTCTATGAATACACTTGTGTGCCACCTCATACCGTCCTCCAATCTCCTTCCAATTACTTGTGTCCCCTCAAGGCACCCGCTCGCATTTCACCTTTGCTGTTGCCTTTATTACAACTCTAGCCTGTCTCACCCGTGTGTCGCCACACCCAGTCGACAGACACACTTGTTTCCTCTGCAGCTGCAGTATTCAATACCACATATATGACCGTATTCCACCTCCTGAATATATGATCCAATTTTGATTATTCTTCATCTACAGCTCTTATTCTTTTGCTCACTTGCTTTCCCATCGTCAGTTTTAAGTACGTCCTCTGAGCAGAAGCTTCAGTGATTCCAAGACCAAGGAATAGAGTGAAAGAGCAATAAATCACTAGGTCGTTAAAGCAATTTGCAAAAATACAGGAAGAAGCAGACCAGAGATTCTTGAACAATTTATGTCGACGGAGACGAAACTAAAGTCACAAGAGAAATTGTAACTTAGTATTTGTTGTCTTTCTTGAATCAGAATTGCATTCAGGAACTGGTAAATCATCTCATATGTTAACGATTCTGTTGAAGGAAATGGACGAGTTTCCGTTGCTTAGTGTGATAGTAGACTGATCCAGCCTTGAACAGTTGTTTAGATCTAGATCGTCAAAGCCTCTGATAATATCTATTATCCGTATCAATTCACTTCAAAATTTCTCTGTTGTAAGGTAGATGGTTCTAACAGGAGTTATTTGGGTTTTCCATAAGTTTGCTATCTACGGACATCAAGCTGGTTGGTCGAAGATGTGCGGGTACGGACTTACTGTCTTTCCTGAAAATCGTATTGCATTGTCAAACCGCCAAGTCTGTGGTACTTTCCGCGCACCAAGTTAATCACTGATAAAGTCAGTGAGATGCTTGTTTACCTCAGCTTAGGCTTGGTTCATTCTACAGAGAGAGAGACTTAATTAGAACTAACCTTTTATTTACTCACATTCCGGTTAATGATGACTTTATACCTTGATCCTGTATGTTCATGTGTTACAAAATCATTTCTTGCACTAACAAGGCAAGTGGATCAGGATCTTCTTACTCAATACGACTTCGGATACAACTGCCTCATTCGTAGCCAGAAGGAAGTCTAATGCATTCCCCTCACGAGTACGTATCTAAACGAGTTACATTAAGGCACTATCAAGCAAGGTCAGTTGAGTCCTCGCCCAGAGCTGCTGCAGTTATTTGGTGTTTTCCTCAATCGTTCTGGCTTCTATTTCTTTAACAGATTATATCTCTATATTCTCTACATTATTGACACTGTCTCTGGCATCTCCTTTTATTTTCTCTTTTTAATCCTTTCATTCTATGATGCTAAACCTATCTTCTTTCTCTTGGCTCTTCCCACAATCGTCTCTCACGACGTTCACAACATAGTCTCTATTTACCCCACAACTTTACCCACACTTACTTTTGTATTGAAGAGACACCTCAGCATTACAGCCCTTGGATGAAATGTGTTTATCACCTCGTTCTTTACCATCGCTTTTGACTGCACTCTCCACGTTGTTTTCCTTCTCATTGTGACGCCTGCGCTGCTGTTTGCGTCTTCATAAAGTTGGCAGCTTTGTAAACAGAGAGGAAGACTTGGGAAGGAATGGATGCTGTGGACGCTATTGTATGAGTAGGATACTGAACTTGCTTGAGAAACGGGAACTCCAGGACGCTGTGAGGGGGATATGAGGGAAGCTGAGGGTGAATGCTAACAAAAGGAAGGTTTAAAAAGAAGAGAGATAAAAGTAAGGATCAACGGTGCAAGAATGGCGAAAGTTTAAGCTTTTCGTGAGGATATGGTGTGAAGGCTAGGATATAAGGTGATAAACGGCATGGATGTATTCAACCCCCCAAGGAAGCATCCGATGAGTGAACTGAATGAGATTTTTAGACGGAGGGGCAAAAGAATAGTAAGACAGAGTTGTGAGGTCGTCTGAACCTGAGGAATACATGGAGGATGTGGGAGTGTAAGGGTTTTCGTACCCAGTAGAGGTGCACAAGAGAGACTTGATGGATAATGGAAGACGCGTTCTCTCACATAGACACAAAAAGATGTAATTCAGACCACCGCTTTCACATTGCCTTTGTACAAACTTCACATATGTGTTATAAATGTATGGCTAACCCGAAGACCATAGTCTTGCCTATCACCCAGCAGACATTGCCGAAGTAACAGTAACACACGTAGTTCTCTTCATCTGTTATCAGAAATAGGATACGTCTAAACTTACTGAATCCAGAATTAGGATCTTAATACTATATTGTCAGTTCATATTTAGCTTAACATGTTAGAGTTTTATGTTATGGTAAATCTCCAGCAACCTGATCCCAGCTCAAAACATGCATTATAAAAGTATAAGGCAGGACGGTAAATTATTCTGTACTCATACCCGTTTCCTTGTCTGCTTTGTGTCTGATGTTACGAATGAAATGATACACAGAAGTTCGTAATCAGTCTCTCCCAAACCTCCTCATTCAGATGTTAGGTTTGTAAGGCATGGTTGAGTTATACCATACATGATATGCCTCTGTAGCATCGAACCCGCCACCATCTGGCTACGGATAAACTATGAATTCGGGCATCTGAAAAAAAGGGGCGTAACCCTGGGTAGATGTAAGGCACATTTCCCCTCCCGTCACTGCCAGTTGATTCCAATTTCTAATAACTGGATATCATGTCAACAGGTCAACTTGGGCCTTGTATAAACCTTATGCGAAATCGGGAAAATACTGAAGGAGCAAAGTATCGTAAATTGGTCATGTAGTTTACACACAGCTATGGGAGGGGCCTGAAGAGAGGCGAGGATTCGAACCCCGGGTCTTTACTCTCTCCTATTGACCTTAGGGCCCCCCATGTTTCTCACTGTTATGACCTTATGTGCATTTGAGATAGTGTGGTGTTATGGCAAGCCGTTCAGATAACAATGTTTAAGGACAGGTCACGTCCGTATCAAGGAAAACTCTTTCCAACTGAGAGTTTTACATTTGATTTTAGCGAATAATGTTGACATTAAAGCTATTAAGGCTAATACTGTTTGGCAAAAGTTTGTAATATGAAAGTGAATAGAATTGGCAATTTGGTGCGTTTCATTGTACAGTTATGTAAATATCTGGAAACTTTTATGGAGATTAGAATTTATCTTACAAATAAATAGAAATCTGTTGCCACTGTGACACAGATAACGTTCATCCACATGCACTCAGCGCTCTGCTCGGCCTGGAGGCAATACAAACATATACTACATCTTCAGGAAAGAAGGTTTTGGCATGAATAAATCATCCAGTATGTAGAGCAAGGAGAAGACGCTTGTGTTCACCAAGCATTTCTGAACCGACGTGATGTAAGGGGACATGGATGAATGCATGGCGTTGCTTGAAATTACCTGAGATGACACTGGAAGTGTGCATTTTACTCACTGGTTGGCTGTAGGTCCGCCTACATACCCTGCAAAAAATACATCCCTAACCTCTCTCACTTTCTGACAGATTTTATGAAACCTTTCTCTCACTATTCACCCTTTCCTCTGCATTTAATGCTAAGCGTAAACATATGCCTCCCCCTTCACTGTGCGTTACACAAAACCTTCCACAATGACTGTCCACAAGGTATCTCCAGGACTGTCCTAACCCTATCCCCGTTACTGTCCACACACTATCCCAGTTACTGTCCACACACTACCCCAGTTACTGTCCACAAGCTATCTCCAGGACTGTCCTAACCCTATCCCCGTTACTGTCCACACACTACCCCAGTTACTGTCCACACGCTATCCCCCAGGACTGTCGACAAACTATATCTAGAACTGTCGACAATATATATATTTATATGTGGAATTGCACTGCAGTAGGAGTTCATTAATTTTCTTTATCAATACTTTACAACGGACGAAACACAACGTTTTTCCCTGAGGCAATCCGCCTCGTCAGGTGTAAACAATTCATAGGGTATCAGATCCCAACACCAGCACAAAGGCTTGTGGATCCTGTCAACTGACAGGCTGCACAAGCCTTTGTGCTGGTATCTGAAACTCTATGAATTGTTTACATCTGACGAGGTGGTTTGTCTTAGTGGAACATGTTTTGTTTTGTGTATTGTAAAGTATAAAATAAAGAAAATTATCTGAACTCCTACTGAAATGCGATTTCACCAGGCTAGTTTGATCGTTCTATTATTAACACACACACACACACACACACACACACACACACACACACACACACTCATATCTATCTATCTATCTATCTATCTATATATATATATATATATATATATATATATATATATATATATATATATATATATATATATACATATGATGACCACACTTGTCCGTGATGATAGTATGAAGGTGAAATCGCACTTCAGTAGGAGTTCATACAATTCTATTTAACACGTAATTTTTCTATACATGTGGTACGACTTGTTTCGTGGAGACAATCCACCTCATCAGGTGCCAGTACTTAACAAAGTTATTCAAATCCCAACATCACACTTGATTCCCGCCGTCCAACACCAATCTTTATTGACCAAGTACTGTCTGCTTCGTCTGGTGTTAACCCTTGTAAGGGAAAGTGATTAAGGGAGGGGGATCAGATGGCCCCAGTTTTACCAGTATGGTTTACATGGATATATATAGGCCAGACTGGTACAACTGTAGCGGAGAGGTGTTATTGGCACCGACATTCAGTACGCAGGGATGACCACAAACATGCGATCGTTAAACATTGTCATGAAAATGATCAGCCCATAGATCTTGAAAATCCCGTTATTTTATACCCCTCTGCTGATTATGCCACATGTAACGTCAATGAATGTGTCTTAATTGCTAATACTAAGAACGTTAATTTTTCTCCAGACAATTTCAAAGTCCATCATAACGTGAATCAACATGTATAGAAAAATTACATGTTAAATAGAATAGTATGAACTCTTACTGAGGTGCGATTTCACCTTCATATATATATACTTATTGAGTGATTGGGGCCTGAACATGCAGGAGGGTGAAAGGCGTGCAAGGAATAAAGTGAACTGGAACGATGTGGTATACCGGGGTCGACGTGCTGTCAATGGATTGAACCAGGGCATGTGAAGCGTCTAGGGTAAACCATGGAAAGTTTTGTGGGACCTGGATGTAGAAAGGGAGCTGTGGTTTCGGTGCATTATACATGACAGATAGAGACTGAGTGTGAACGAATGTGGCCTTTTTTGTCTTTTCCTAGCGCTACCTCGCGCATATGCGGGGGGAGAGGGTTGTATTCATATACCTCCGCGTTGTACAGTTAGGTTCGGTAAAATGCTATCTGCTGGCTATGTGCGCCTGTTGGGAAATGACCGGTGTAGACCCTGTTGCTCACCAACGCGAGACGAAGGATATTCGAGTACTTAGTATTCGAATAGTTATTTCCTATTAGCCAAGCCCATAGCCTAGCGGTTAGAATTCCCGCGTCTTGCACAGGGGTCACGGGTTCGATCCTGGCTGTTGGAGGTTTGTATGTTCTATGAAGGTGCTCCTTTCTATGCACTATGTTCGTGTATATATATATATATATATATATATATATATATATATATATGAAATGTGTGTGTGTGTATGCTTCTCTGTCGTCTGAAAGATGACCCGACCGTAACCAGACAACCTTCTGCCTCGCTGGTACTGGACGTAACAGTCTAGACTGAAGATCATAAATACTTTAAATTTCGCACCGTTGCTGGCGCTTTTCGCTGGTGACCAGTTCAGGAAACTGTTGAGCAAAAAGGTGTAGGATTCCTGTGACCGTCATCGAATGAAGGATTTAATCCGAGAGAGGGGGGATCGCCTCCACAGCTTTCAACCTCTAGAGGATTCAAGTGTTGGAACGAGTGGACGAAATCTGTTAGATTTCGCCGGCAATCTGATAGTGATGAAGGAAATGGTTATTTAATAGGATTACGTGTCGTATCCAGGAGGACTGAGTGTTAACAGTAGTAAAACCTATACTTTTCTTGCTCGTTGTGACCGATATGGCTGACGAGTCGTTATGTGATTCAAGGGAGAGGAAGAGAGTACAGGGAATATAAGTCATAGTTGGATGATGTAGGGGGGATGGAAGAGAAGAAAGAGAGGTAGAGAGATGGTGTGGCAGCGGTGAGTAGACGTATAATGGGGGAAAAAAAAAGAGCGGAAAACTAATCATTCTTGGGTCAGTGTTGCTAACCACAGGAAGAATAAGTTGCGTCATAAAGTGACGAGAGTAAGATCGGATCGGAATTTCATAAACTGGCAGGGAGGAAATGTGAAGATTAGCGAGGGCAGGTGGACAGTACCCTCTCGACATGTAAAATGGATCCACAAGTTGAAAGGAATGTTCATGAAAGTCACAATGTACTCTGGATTGAATGAGGAGGAAGAGAGAGAAAAAAATATTCCTGAGTCTTTTTCGTCAATGTCACTCAGCGTCTATGTCAATGACACTTTTTTTTTTTTTCAGGCAATGGTTAATTACCACATGCACATAGCGTAGGGTTGCTGGTGCAAGCTAAAGCTGACTCATAGAAACGGTGGCGAAAGTTGATTAGTTCGTTATTTATATCTATCGGGACTATCGATTGCCTGGGTCATCATGGTCATCAATGTGAAATCATAACAGTCAAGTGATTAATCTTGAATATCCTCTGTAGATATTTAGGATAACTCCAAGGCCATGTGCGAGGGTCTCACTTCGTGAATGGTTCATGTGAAAGTATGTGAATGAAGTAATTTCAGACTAGATGTCAGAAGTTAAGACTAAAAATATGATAACACATGTTATCACATGTTATCATACGTTATCAGTGACGTGTTGTTGATGGGCTGCACCAGGGTAAATGAAACAGACGGGTAAACAATAGAAAGATGTGGATAATTGTGGTTAGATGAGCGAACTGGGCGTGTCTTCTGTTCCTGGTGTATCCTCATTAAAGCGGAAAACGGTGAACAAGTATGAAAGAAAGGAAAAGGTATATATATATATATATATATATATATATATATATATATATATTTCTTTTTTTTTTCTGTCCGCGCACACGCCGAGGAAGTTGCCGGGTACACGATAACTAACCCTGAAAACACAGATGCCAATAATTCGATTGCCATGGTAGGGTAGAAATTGTTGGTTCTTACGGCCATATGTTATCGGGAAAATGATATTTATTGTTGAGCCAGAAGGTTGTGCCAGCAGTAGGTATGAAGAGGGAAAACGGTGGGGATGAGAGGTTGGAACCACCGAACAATGCCTCTCCGCCGATCAGGTTGCAGTATGGACGCACCAGGTAGGGAGGGAGGGAAAGAATAAGAGTGTATAGTAGCCGGGTAGGAATGCAGTAGTGGTGGTGAGGGGGGAATGTGGCATGGTGGTGGTGAGGGGGGGAATGTGGCATGGTGGTGGTGAGGGAGGAATGTGGCATGGTGGTGGTGAGGGTGGAATGTGGCATGGTGGTGGTGAGGGGGGAAATGTGGCATGGTGGTGGTGGTGAGGAAGAGTGTAATAATCCTCCGCAGAAACAAGCAAAGGAGTTGTCGGAAGGCCTGATCAGACCTGCTGGTACTCTGTTATCATCATACAAACACCAAGATTCACACGAACTCGCGACAGTTCAGCTCATGCGGTAACACACAACAACAGTATGTACCATCGGGACAAGGTATGAGTTCGTCAAGGAACACAGACTTCTTCATGCCAGTGATGGCTTTGTCTCCGCCGCCTTAACCCCAGTGGGCAATTTGTAGATGGGCCAGCCAGGTCACAGCGGTTCTTGAATAATGTAGAAGGAGTCTGCCTACCAGGTGGGGATGATGACGTCACTTTGACCGACTGTGGTGTGTGTGTGTGTGTGTGTGTGTGTGTGTAATCATCGCTTTGTTAACTATTTGCTCGACGGGGCGGGAGTTTTACTTCCGCGGGGGCCCCATCCCTTGAACACTCTCTCTCTACCATCACACAACCTCTGGAATTCTATGCGTGCTTTCTGCATTGACCATGTCCTCAGTAGATCTATTACTTTATTCATCCACACTTCTCATATAAGTATTTCTTTACGTCCTTATTTATGGGTTTCTGATCTGATTTCAAGTTATGTCCTCTAGTTACCCCGGCACTACATCTTTCAAAGTACTGTACGCTCCTCACTATGTCAATCTCTTTTAAAAACTTAAAGGCTGTGATCAAGTTGCCCCTCAGTTTTCTCTCTTCCATGGTGGGTAAATTTAAACCCTCCAGCTTTGCTCTGTAGGTTAGCTCTCTTAATTCAAGTACCATCATTGTTGCCCTCAACTAGACCTTCTCTATGAGTTCTTTGTGCTTCTTTAAGGTGAGGTGACCAAACTTGAGAAACGTATTCTAGTTTTAGCCTTACGAAGGCTATGACCAGCTGGCAAAATTTTCTTGATACATGATTCTAAGAAAGTTATTCTGATACAAGCCAGCACAAAGTCTGTCTCCTTAACTCTTCTCCAAATAAATTACTCTGGTGACAAGTTAAGGGATGATGTCTACCCCCCATGCAACTCACACACAGAAACTTGAAGCTAATTTCCTGATAAAGGATAATCATATTAAGGCCGTCTTTCGCTTTGTCCCACCCTCATTACGTAACGCTGGCTCGCGTAGAATTTCATGGACCACATGTTAGACCAACTTTGGAATCTGTTTAAGTCGCTTGTAAGACGATACGTCGTCATCATCATCAATGCATCATCATCATCATTTTTCACTTCCATCGTGACCTTTGCAACATCATGGAAACGTATTCATGTAGGAGTCCATACCTTTAGGCAAGTCATTAATATTGTGTGTGTGTGTGTGTGTGTGTGTGTGTGTGTGTGTGTGTGTGTGCTCCAGGCCACCCAATAATGAAAGCATCACCTTACGTTACATGGATTAACCTTACAGGGTCAGTCAGCTCTATGGGATGAGGGTGGTGTTAGTAACGTGCGTGTGTATGTCTATCAGCCATATCGTGTCCATAGGTATAGTGTATCATCGTAACCTTTACGTCCGCACTGCCGGTCAGGGAAAGTTCGATGGTTACGGTCGTAGAATTTTCAGTGTCGTCCTGGGTAAAACACCACGAGGTAAAATAGAGCAACATTGGCCATCCCTTCAGGCGCCTCAAGCAAGCGTCCGCTATGCACCCTCCCACAGCCTTTATTCAAAACCGTCCACTTTTGTTCTCATTAAATATATTAATAGCGATATCTCAAAGCCGATGGCAAGGTGAAGCTATAGTGTCTGACGCAAGACTTTCAGATATTACATACTAGCAATGTAAATATGACTCATATATATATATATATATATATATATATATATATATATATATATATATATATATATATATATATATATATATATAAATATATATACATAACTTTTTTTCCTACACTTTCCTCATTTCTATCACATGTATCGAGTTTGCACTGGACGTGGCTTGGAACACCTCCTCTGCTTGACTGCGTATCTTATACCTCCTTCTCTTACCTCGTTAAAGTCTTGGAGGTGTTAGTTTGCATATAAATTGTGAACTCATGAATACCTCAGACCAACTCAGGAACAATGTCTCATACATGCGAAAAACTTTTTATTAGATTGCGATGTGATGAAACCAGGAAATGTTTTATGTTCGAATGAATCTGAAATATATAAGAAATATTAATTTCTTGTATATATATGTGTATATATATATATATATATATATACATGTATATCACACAAACCTCCAACAGCCAGGATCGAACCCGGGACCCCTGTGCCACAGGCGGAAATGCTACCGCTAGGACAGGGGTCCTGGGTTCGATCCTGGCTGTTGGAGGTTTGTATGTTCTATGAAGATGCGTGTTCCTATGCACTTTGTTCGTATGTGTATATATATATATATATATATATATATATATATATATATATATATGTATATATATATATATATATATATATATATATATATATATATATATATATATATATATATATATATATATATACACCTTTTCGTCGTCCCCCTGTTCGCAAGGTAGCTCTAAGAACAGACGAAGAAAAGGCCTCCTTCGCTCACGTGTATTCTCTTTTGCCTTGTACAATAAATACACTGAAATCTTAGCCTCCTATTCACATAACAGGCCCCACAACCCTTACCTTGCATCTCTTCGAAAACCTCATTTCCTTTACCCCTATCGGTGTAAATTTCTTGTCAACATGGTCACTGATCCAGCTTTCCTAAACCCTTCAACATCATGATGAGTTAGCAGTAGGACAGAAGACGATGTTGCCATTAGCATAATAACAGTTACCACACTTCAGCACCCAGAGTTTATACCATGGCTCAAACTCCATGAGAGAAGCATCCACCACTTGCACACAACCGCATTAATGCTGCTACACACACGACCTCGCCTACTAACCTATAGCCCCCAGTTTTCCATTTAGGCGTATCTGATAGTCTTATCCTTCCCATATGAGGTCCTAGGAGGATTGCCAGCTGACAGCGTCCAGTATATTAAGTATAATGTTAACCTTTGATTCGCTGGTATGGTTCCTCCTCCATCAGGTGCCATTTCCGCGGTCAACTCTCCTGAACTGAAAATCAAGGATGTGGTATTAGATCCTTTACAGTCGAGAACAACTTCCGCAATTGGTCTTGGTACATATGCTAGATGATATGTTGTCCCGGTAAATATACCAAAAAGATAAGAAATGATTAACTTAAGAGAATCAAACGTGTACTACAAGCCTTTCGAAGAGTAACATATTGTGTTACCCAAAGGCTTTCCCCGACACCATGGTTATTGCATGTAGTTTGTCAAAGATAAAGGAAGGATATGTTTGTGTTGGGAATTACAGGCAAGATTGTATGTTGATGGTCAAATGGCTTGACTCGTAAACCGAGATTATTTTTCAAGAGATGCTGTTTTCATGGTATGGGGACAGCCAACAGATGTAATATATCAAAAGTGTCGATAGAAAACATATAGGCGGTGCAAGGACAATTGGAGCGTTAATTACGTCTCAATAAACATAACGTATGAGAAATGTGAAACAAAATTTCCGATCTGGTTGAAGATTTGAGAAAGATTGTGGCAAGAAGACTAAGGTATCAGACTAGTGAAGAGGAAGGAGGCTGCTGAATCTGTGTGGAAACTAATGAAAGTAAAAACGTGAGCTGGCAGCTGGGCTGAGGATCGCTGAATGATGAGATGAAGTTCGCTTGGACGTATGATGCTGTATCGTGGGTATTTTACAGGTTGAACCCTGATAGAGTAGCCGTCGGTTAGGATACATATATCTATTCATTATTGGAGGATGGGAGGGAGTGGAATTTGATCAAGAAGGTGGATAAATCGGCAAATGTAAAAGCCTACAAGATAAAACACGGTGGTAAGAGTGGGCGTCGATGTAATGGAGGAAGGTTATGAGATGCATCAGAAGTTGACCATCTACATTGTTTTCATTTATTTCTACAGAACTGACCAGATGATTTAATATAAAAAAAAAGATTATATCAGAATGAGCAAATATTCAGCAGAAACCAGAGTGCCTTCAGTCACAATATATATGATAAGAAATATGCAATCAACTGAAAACATCAGAATACCTGATTCTTTTTTCAAGGTTCCATTAGTGAATTAGAAAATTAATCTCACGGAAATCAAACATGAAAATAAATCTGCAAAACAATTTTGCTACGTAAACCCAAGAAGAAAACGTGTCAATTTCATTTTCCAAAGTAATTCAGGGATGTGAAGATTGAAGCTAATATAGGTTGAGCCAAAAGTCACTGTGCCCCTATGCTACAAACGATAAAATCGCCTCATTCTTGGTATCACTGTTACAACAAATGGCCTAAGTGACCTTTGACACGTAAGATGACCGGCCTCCTCCTCATGCTCCTCCATTCTGAGACCTTACCTCCCTTCCCCTACCTTCGTCAAGCAGAGTCACTTCGGTGTTTCTCTGAACGTAAGCGTATCCGGACGTTAACCATGAAGATGGTTTTATCGCTCGAGGTTCGAGCGTGCTTGATGGAACAGGCGTTACGTAGACGCTTCGAGATCCGGCAGGCCAGCAGCAGTAACACAGGAGAACATACTGGATGCAAAGGACAAAAAAAAGTCCGATCGTAAATTGGCACAGCAGACTGGCGTCTCGTATAGCACCAGCACACGTAGAGTGCTGAAGAGGCAGCTGCACCTGCAATCCTATGACGCCAGCGCATGAAATGGGAGTGACAATATCGAGTGTTGAAGACTGGCGATGGTTTAGAGACTTTACGACTGTCAATGGAAAGGATAATCTGGACGTCATGTTCTGTGCCGTTGAGTCGTGTTTTTATTTATCCGGTTATGTCAACATCAAAAACATCCGCGTTAGGTCGGCTACTTTTCCGCAAGAGATCAAAGAAACACTACTGTATGATCCGAAGGCTGGTGTGTTGTGCGTCACATCGCAAAATCGAATAATCGACTACATGTCCTTCCATGACACACTACCTCGGAACGTTGTTGTGACCTGATTCTTTGCCCCTTTATTGGACGTTCAAATCAGGGCGTTCAAATGTGGCTACCTCCAACAGAACAGCGTTACAGTACATACAACAGCTCATGTCTCCATGAAGCTACTGCTCGATGTCTTTCGGGAAAAGAACAATTCGAAAGGACATTCAGTCACCCCGGTCGACAGACCTCACACCTTCTGATTATTATCTGTCTAACCTAACTTTGCGTCTTCATGTCTGAAGCATGAACGTCGGTGTGGAAGACGTACAACAACAGATAAACTACCATGTTCTTTAATGCATTACTGGACGGCGAAATAAGACAATTGCTGACTGGAAAGATATCCTATCTGATCCTTGTTGACTTTGACAGTCTCAGCAATGGGTATGACCGGAGTCCACCCGCAAGTAGTCACGCCGCGAGTGAAAAGTCACCTTCGATGAGGCTGCGTCTTTGGAAATGAACCAGAAGGAGATCTTCTCACTCCAAAGACCTCCATCATCTCCCTAAGAATTGTGCAGACTCAGATCAATGGAAACACCTTCAAAGGAGAAGGGGATTTCTGTAATTAAATAGTATTCCCCGACGATGCTTAAACCTCTGAGATTGATGTGTTTCTAATATATTTCTAGTTTTTTTTTTTTTCTCTCCGAAGCTGCGAAGGTTCTCGCTGTATCAGAGAATTAAAGACCCAGTGGAGTGCCTCTGTTCATTCTCTGGCTCTGGAGACATTATGAAATTCACCCCATCACAGGCTGCCAGGCCCAAGCGGAAGGAGGTGAGCGCCGATTTCATTTACATTGAAATTTCAACCTGACGGTGACCTGGCGCAGGAGAATGTGGTATAAACAGGTACTCTTGATGCCTAAATCAACCTCAGTAGACGCAAAATGTATGGAAAACATTCGTCAAATGCTTATCTCAAATCATTTGGAAAAAGAAAAGATATCTGGTCAATATTTCTTAAGATAGCTATGGCAACGCGAGACAAAGAAAATAAAGACATTCAGACATTCAAATACAAACATGAGCTTGTTCTCCTCCTGGAGTTCCTCTGGTAATATTCTCACGCCCGCGTGATCTGGGAAGATTTCTGTTATCTATATGATAATGGGTTTCTGATTTTAACCTTTTAAGCATAACCGTGCCAATGAAGAGTCATCTTAACCATAGCGTCTTGTCTGATGTAACATTAAGGAAAAGGAATTCCCTATCCCATAAACGAGGATCAATTTTATCTATTCCACACAAGAGTCTGTCAGTCAGTCAGTCGTGATCCGATCTTTTCCACACAAGAGTCTGTCAGTCAGTCAGTCGTGATTCGATCTTTTTCACACAAGAGTCTGTCAGTCAGTCAGTCGTGGTCCTCAACTTTCCACACACATAACAAAAGTTATTCTTGCAGGAATCGAAGCATTAATCCCCTTCTTCCTCTAAGACGACTTCTTCATTTAATGCATGGTTCAACCGTTCCTGTTTTGAGGCCATTCAGGCAAGGGATCAGGCATATCGGGCTTGAACAATCTTTCCTTCCTCTGCCTCCCATTCAGCTTTTATAACCGCTCGTAATCGCTACAAGCATGGTATCTGTAAGACAAATCGTATCTTTATTCAAAGAAAGTGTGATAACCTCTCCTCCTCATCCACCTACATCACCAGGTCATTGTACCCCCCTGAGTACTGCCGCATCATTACTTCCCTACGACCCACTCTCTACCTCACTACAACCTACTAGTACCACTATTACCACAACTGCTGCTACGACTACCGCTACTACTACAACTTTACTACTGTTTCTACTACTACCATTACTACTACTACTACTGTTACTATTACTGTTACTATTACTGTTGCTACTACTACAACTACTACTACTGCTTCTACTACTTCTACTACACTACTGCTGTTAATATTACTGCTGCTACTACTACAACTACTACTACTGCTTCTACTACTTCTACTATACCACTGCTGTTACTATTACTGCTGCTACTACTTCTACTACTACTACTACTACTACTACTACTACTACTGCACTATCTCCCGGATCAAAGTTTCCAGTGTGCCTTGTATTCCTATTAGCGAGCAATGGGTGGATTACAACCTACCATTACCCTCTCTTCCTGTACCATTATCTCCCAGTTCCATTTACCACACCATCGATTCCCAGTTCTCTGTCCTCAGTGGAACCCCGTCTCTACCCAGAGCCAAACAGTAACCACACGTAAACCTGGCGGTTTCAACTGTTATTCAGATGTGTAATGTATAGTTTGGAAAAGTTGTTATATTGCCATAAACGTCGGGAAAACAAATTTAGAAAATGTATTGAGCTGTTAAAACGGGTTACATCGGTAAACCCACCCCCCCAAAAAACACGAATGTGGAACAGCACATCGGCAGACTAAAATATAAACTCCTCTTTTCTATCAGAAAGTGTAACGGAGTGATATAGTATTTTCAGCTGGTTGATGGATACATAGGCATACGTTGTTTATGTATTCATGTATGATGAACAAATATATATGCAAGCTCATATATGCGCCAGCACACACACACACACACACACACACACACACACACACACACACACACACACACACACACACACACACACACACACACATTATATACACTATATTCGTATATATTAGTAAATACAAGAAGAGACTTTTCTATTGTGCAGATGGTACTGAACGTGACAGCACATTCACAATTATTTGTCATCTTTCTTGAGATCTCTAATTTTCTTATCGCTGTTCTACCAAGAGGTAAACGTTTATAAAAAGTTCCGTCGAAATTGTTCATTTCACTTCGGCGTTTCACCTTGAAAAAGGCATCATCAGGAAGACACACTTATATCCAATACTCCACACTAAATACACTGTTATCAGATTGCACAGTTGTTACAACTTTATAAATGATCACTTTATGTATAATGAATGACTTATACGAAGCCCTACACTCGAGGACGAGATCACTTTATGTATAATGAATGACTTATACGAAGCCCTACACTCGAGGACGAGGTCACTGTATGTATAATGAATGACTTATATGAAGCCCTACACTCGAGGACGAGGTCACTTTATGTATGATGAATGACTCATACGAAGCCCTACACTCGAGGACGAGAGAGAAGATACCGGCTTGACGGCCGTATATCAGGTCACTGGTCATTGGATAAGGTCATGACCCCAGTAAGGGGTGGAGGAGGAGGGTTGGACCCATCCAATCCTCTCTGACCTCCTTAATGATGGTAGTGAACGCCTCATTGTCCCGTCTATACAATCAGGTTATCACCAAACAGTGCTACTGTAGAGAGTATGTTGGCTTGGATGTTTACTGGCGGTATGTATATCAGAGAATATCAGAAATCAGTCAACGAACCATACTTTTGTGGTTTACAACTCTGCAAAAGATAATGGAATTCATTATCAGTCCAGCACAGAGAATAGAAACACTCAGCGTGGGTTGCCTATGCCATTCGTCAATAGATATGCCAACAGATTCAGTCTACGAAGTCCCAAAGTAGCAATATATCGAACTCACGATGGGGTTAAG